>NC_060223.1:9940366-10241832 GCF_907164935.1 Osmia bicornis bicornis
CGGGACGTATAGAAAATAAGAAAAATTTCTAGATCCGTCTTATTTCTCTCTCGTTTCATCGTTCAAACACCGCAACCATTCGCAAGAGGTATTGAAGAAAATTCCGGTTGTTAGAGGAGCTGGAACGATGAGTTTTCCGGGTCGTTGGCCTCCTCCTCTTTAATTTCATGGCCCGTTGAAATATACGCGTCTAAGATTCACAAATTTTCTATAAATAAGCGAGTAAATAATTGACAAATTAAGACACATTTGAGGGGGGAAAGTTTGCCATCTGCCGGTCAGGCTGACGCGAGCACTTTCCCTCGAACAGATTGTTGACGAACAGTCGTCTTCAATGTTTAGAAAATGATCGTAGGATGACTTGGCTGACTGATCATTGATATTAATTATAATAATGCAAAATACGATAGCGTATCAAAATGCAAACAACGCGCGATTAAACTTCCGAGTGTAACAGGAAGAGCAGGAACATAAACCTTGAGTTAGGATGAATATGAGCATCGCAAGGATTACGTGAGCACGATCGAACATCGCTATGTACGTAAATTTTCTGTTGACAAAGCGAAAAGAAACCGGCATGATCCTTCGATTACGTTGACTCATCGTCCCGATTGAAATTCGAATTCCAGTACAGCTCGGAGCATCGGATTCGAATGATTGCGGGTTAAATTAGCAGCGAGAAGAGGCTGGATTTCGTAAGATAACGACCGATATAGACGAAATCGGTATCGATACCCAGGTCTAAGGATTAACCTCGCGTATTTAAGCGTTTCGTAACGACGAAAGGTCAGCCATGCTGATGCACCATGAAGAGACCGTCGCTCGTTCTGCTATACATCCTTTCCCATACAAGCCTTTCTCTTTCACCATCTACTCCTCTTCGCACTTTCCCAACCACCTACGCCAACAGGTTGCGATTAGATTTTTACGGCGACGATTCGCTTCGAAAAATATGCATTCTTTGAAATTTTTCTAGGTATCAGCATTTTTCGCTTAAACCGAACATTACGAAGGAACCTTGGGAAGACGATAAGAAATTCCAAGAAACTTCTAACGGTTCCAACCGGTGGCTCGTTAACGAGCTATCATCGTGGTAGCTTCTCGAATATTAAATAACAGAACGACGATGTTCACGGTGGACGAGGTAATAACAGGGTAACAACGATTAAAAGGATCGCGAGGTAAAAACGTCCCCGGATGTCTACTAATAATATCTCGACCGGTGCGATTCCGTTATGCAACTTCAAAAGCGAACGACACCCGGGTGATCGTCGATGACGTTTTGATTTTAATGCAATATACCGTAAGACGCATGAAAAACCACGGAAACCATTCGAAATGAAATCACGTGATTCGAGCAGACCGGTGATTACACGCACGCAAAGACGAGCCGATGTATCCTGTCGTTTAAAAGAGGAAAAAACTTGTCTCTTTGCATTTTATCAAAGATGGAATATTATGAAAATTGGAATTAAACCTTCTAGTTTTTCATTTGAGAACTCTAGGAAGCTGAATAATTGCGAAACGACGACTCATCCTAATTATCTCTGAAGTCAAAAATTTGAACACGGAATGTAGGTAGAAGTGAAAGTAGTTTAAGCGTTGGAAAGACGATAATTGGGAAGAAGAATTTGATTTGCATGCACGAAACGACCGAGCGTGCGATCACGAAGATTACTCTAAAACGAAGCAACAGAGTTGTGCAACGTAATGCGATAATTGCATTCAATAACACGGTTTCGTTAAAATAAAGAAATCGGAAAAGTCCGAATCGTACGATGTGCAATCATTTTGAAGCGACCAGTATAATTACAGAGCTCGATAGAAATTTCATGCGTACGTAGGAACGTCGATGATCCGTCGATTTATATCATTACAATTAGCGGAAATCGAATGCTGCCGTTTAATTGAAATCTCTTTACTTAAACATCCTCGTGTTCGATGTATTAAAACAGCTCGCTGATGCAATTCTCCGTTTACGGTTAAACGAGCAGTTGTGCAACGACGCTAGAAATCCAACAAAGGAAAACGTCTTATCGTCACCGACTACAACGATTCCGATGACCAAATCTGTTTCTGACATCTTTCTCTTTTGTCGCGAATAAAACTTCGCGCGTCGATCGATCCGTCGCGATAACCCTTTTGGCTAAGTGTCGATTTGATTGATTTCATTAGCGAAAATTTAATTTCCCACCGTTCGATTAGCTTCGCTGATTCCTCGAATGCTCTTACTTTACGTAACTCGTTCTAATATATTTTTTCCTCGAAAACCATATTTGACGAGGTGTTTATTCGTGGCGCATGCATGCATTACTAATGACGATTCTCGATACGATTAGAGAGAGAAAACGAGTACGGTGTTCGATAATTCAGAGGATCAAAGTGGCACGGGGTCGATCGCGCGCTTGAAACGAGCTGTCTAAACGCGAAAGAATGAGGTTCATCTTCAATCGTTATGGTAAATAGAACGACCCCTCTAAGAACGATTAAGTTTCCTTTTCCTTTTAACGAAACGAGATCTCGCTGAAAATACAGAAGGAAAATTTAAAACGCGCCACTTCAAAGGAAAGTAAAGGAAATATTTCACGAAGTTAATGGAAAAAAAGAAAGAGTATTTCGCGAAATGGATGACAAAATGGCATGCATAACGGCAGGAAGGAAAGACCGGGGGGGTATTTCGCGGTAGCTGCGAGTAACGACACCAGCCTAATGTCAAGAGTGCACACATGCTGCACACACATGGGTCGCATTAATCATCCTGCATTTATCTCGTGTTTCTCTGTTCCGTGGCAACGTTTCTCGCGAGTACATTATCGTTCGCGTGATACACCGACTACGGGTAGCGTATTTTTTGATTACATGCTCGATATAAGTGGCAGAGATCCGTAATTCGAAATATGCGAAATGAAAAAGTAGAGAAATCTTATCTTCCTTTCGAGGAAACAATCACGCATTAGGTAACCTTTCAGTGCCATACCGGGCTAAAATTTCATTCTATGATCTAATAACGAAGAAAAATAAATGGTAGAAAAGAAACGTTTCAAACTCTCTACTCATCACGGGTTATTATATAGGGTGGTCTACCAGAAACAACGCACTTAATCATCTCCTTTGTCGTTGAAGATGAGAAAAAAAAAAAAACGCCCTGCAGGCAAACGCTAAACGCTTTCGTCCGTGCTCGAAGATAATTGCTCGTAAAGGTAATTTTTCTTCCAAGAAGCAGAGATAATCGATGCTTTTTCATGCGAGACCATACATCTTCTTCAACATGGGGTCATAAATTTCTGCAGATGTGCTTATTTTATTCCTAATTCTAATTCTTTATGCCGAGTAACAGTATCCTGTATCGAATCTCCATTTAAATAAGAAAATAACTAATAAATATTCCTTTTTTTCTGTCACGTAGCTAGGATGATAAAAATGGATCGTGCATCGAAATCGGAAACTCAAAGGGCGATCCTCGCTTTCACGTATCGAAGAAAGGTCTTTCGGAGAAAGCAAAGCGACGTGCATCGGTTTAACACTTCCTGACTGTCCATCTCCGACCCAACCATCTCCCTTCTAATATTTTTAGACTTTCTTCCCACTTCCTTCGACGTCTGCTTGTACAGACATATACTTTCGACCGAGATAGTAACAGAACAGATAAGCAAAGGAATTCGAGAACCAAGATTGCTTCTTTTTGAATTCTTACGTAAATGAAATTTAGCTTAGACGAAGATGAAATCGAATTAATTTTCATCTAAATAATTATTTAAAATAAACAATAATTAACTGTACCAGGGACAGAAAAAAATGTGACAAAAAACAGGTGATGCTCGGGTTAAGGAAGTTGCTCGATACACGAGGAACATTCACAACCTTGATAGGGCATTGCCCCAGCATCTCAAGACGGACGAGAACACTGTGTATACGTGGCCTCTGTATCTCCGGGAGTCACGAGAATTTTCGCTTATACTAACTAGAAAGTGGAAAAATCCTCGTTTACGACACGGTGAACGTGTCGCCGATTCCATGCTCTTATCCGAATTTTCATCAACCATAAATTTGATAGCATGGGATGCTTCTTAATCAAGAACTTGTTAGTTTGCGACTAAACGAGTGTCTACGGTGTTTTAAAACGATGTTATCGTCTTATTAGAGTTGGAATACGACACTTAAAAATATTATGATACTAATCTCACTATGCTTGTTAATTATTTATATTCTATTTATAATCTAATTCTCCGTATTAATAAAATTTCAATATACAAATAATTAATGAGATGCAAGTATTAAAATTTTGATTTGGAAAATTAAAAGAAACGGAGAGAAAAAAAATAGATTCTGACGCGGTGATTTCAACGGTTGCATAAGCGATGTTCTCAGGGATCGATCGACGAAAATCGATGCAATCGTTCGAAAAGAATAAGAGTCGTATCAGGAATTCGTTTTCAGCCGATGACTCGTTTCAATGTCGGGACTCGAGACAACCGATCTTCGACTCTCGCATACCGATCGAGGACAAATCGTGACGCGAATCGAAGCCCGTTTCTTTAATGACATTTCGCTGGCCAGAGAACCGAGGCTGGTTTCACGCTTTCACGGTATACGAAGAGAGGCATCTTCGATACGGGAGGGAATCGAACACACTTCCTGTCGATCGCGCAAAAAGATCGCCATTAACATTCGCCAACTTCCGCGCTTTCATCGAACCGTCGCGTTTCAAAGTAAATTTCCATTTCTCGCAGATATTCAATGCTCGAACTATTTCCCTCTCCAGGTTTATCCGTTCGGCATTTCGCGATAAACGGAATGCGTTTGTCAACTTTGTTTATCGCGAGGACGTCACCTCGTTCCCTTTGCATTATTACCTGGCGCACGTTGGCCAACGATTCCGTCGTTGCTTATCACGGATCCTTGTAAATTATTCCGCGTGTGTACGCGAAGACGGATGTCCTTTGACTTATGGATATTGATGAGGGACGTTCCAACAACGTGAGGCATCCCGTCGACGTTTGACGTATGTCGTCTGCATAAAATGTCATCGGCGCGATGCAAGCACCCGTTAAATTATACCGAGAATTATGGGCCATCTCCTCCACCGAATATCAATCATTCCCTACCGTCGATTATTCTTTTTATTTTTGGAAAAATCGCTGCCATTTCGTGGTCCATAAGCGATCGTTGGTTGCGAAGGTAATTTGAGAAAGTTTAAATAAAAAAGAAATAAAAATTCGAGCTAATGCCAATGAAAATAGACGACTCGCAATCAGCACAGTCTATTAACGCGTGTAATTCAATTTGACCAGATTGTACAATCGCTATTTACACCTCGGTGTAAAGAGAAAGCTATAAAATCTCTCTCAACAAATTTACACGTTGTTTGAAAAAATAAAAATTGCCTCACACGTTATTACGACATACAGGACCTTTTTCCATAGATCCTTTTTTTTTATTCTCGCGCGTTAACCTTGAATCAGAGGAATCAGAAAATAGTAATTTATACTTTTTTGTCCGAGCTAAGAATCTTCGAGACATCTTGCAAAATCCTGCCTTTTTTTGTTTCTAATTAACAACGTTAATAGAAAAGAGAAGAAACGGTGAAATGTCGACACGCATAGTTCGCGTAACTAAGTCATCGATTAAATTGAATGAAATCACGATCGGAAGGATAGAATTCTGTTAAATACATTTTTCATGTACACCCTGTACATAAAGGTAAAGGAAGATCGAAGGAGCGAGGAATGATTGATCAATGGCGAAATTGAAGCCCCATCGGGAGCAAGACACTAGCTCCGCCTTAATTCGGGACCAGAAACCCGTAATTTTCATTGTCGACGCCGCTTATTATTTCTCGATTTTGCAACAGCCTCGTGGCCGTACGACATTGCGCAATTTAACAATGAAGAATCTGCTAGATTCTCTTTCTATCAATACTAATTGTTTTCGCAACTTGCGATTAAATAAAATTCAATTCAAACGAAACACTGTGATACAATCGATAAACGTATCGATAATGTCGCATCGTAACGCATGTAATATTCGATTACGTTCCCTACGATTCATTATTATTTCATAAATTAAATTTTCACTCACCCCATTACTGCGTCAACACGCGTCCGACATTCAGCAATGCTCGACGAAAACTGCTCCGTGCTACCGTAGTCAAAGGGTACTGTTTACAATCGGTGCCTCGTATCTTGTTTACCTGCGCCGAAGGAAGCTATTAAACAGGATTAACACGATACAATCCCAATCTGTATTATCCTATCATAATCTCTATACCTATGTTAGAAATACTAAATGGTGTAATATCAACGTTTAATTTGTTAGTTTATAGGTTACGCATTGGGTAGTTTATACATTTGCTCAATTTATATCCTATACTAATAAATCACTTAGGTTAGACAGCTACGCAATAGTATGTCAGTGTATAGTTCGAGAAGATAGGTTATAAACATTATTAAATATCAATATATTGTAATTAACTTTACCTTCAAATCGGACAGACACAAATGCTTGGACAAAATTGGCGGGCTTGAAACTTATTTATGATGTCACGAAGACTGGTCGATAAAGATCCAACACCATCTACACTGTACGGTCGCTGGCGCGTTACTGACTGTAGATTTTCACGACGCGACGCCTTTGAGCTTCTGGAACGTCCGTAGACGTCGCTACTGTACAATAAGAATTTTCATTACGAATTTAAAAGCTGGAAAAATAATTGCAACATATGTACATTTTAAAATTATAATAAATTTCAATATACATAGTAATTTATTTAGTTAAGAAATAATTATAAAATTAAAAGACCTTCTCCCCGCGTTCCCACTCTAACGAGCAGGTGCAAGAAACATATGGAATAAAACTAATGGGGAATCGCTATGGAAACACATACGATGCTTCGTTCCATCTATTGAACGAATTTTGCCACATTTTTACGTTGAACGTCAAACTCTGCTCAATGAGTGCCAATAACAGTGAAGAAAAATATGACGCATCGAAGAAAAAAATGGCTTTCGTTGAAAGAGATCTTTATTTAAAACCATTGCTCAGGCTGAAGCAACAGGAGGATATCTTGGAGAAAGGACTTATTGCTGCGATTGAAAACATTAAATTAGATTCGAATTTATGGCGGGAGGTTGTTCACGAGTATAAAGAAATGACAATGAAAAGGTACTTTTTGAAAGAAAGACTAATTGCCTGTTTTAAGAAATTTTAATCTCTCTTATTTATCAGGCAGAATTTGTTTAACGCTATGTATAAAAATATGGAAAATATCTCTACGGAAATGGAGTCTGTGAAGCACATTGCAAGACATCCGGAAGAAATACAAAACCTAGGTACGTAGACCCTAGGTACCCTTCACCCTATAATAAATATAATTCATAAAAGGAACACGTCTGCTTGTGTTTATGTTTAGATATAAATACGTACAAACTAAAATTGATCAAACTTTCGCAAAAAATGCAGGATTTGAAGAAATCTTGCTGCATCGAGCCTCTATTGCAGGAACAGGCAGTTCTCGAGGCTGAATTACGCGAATTTCAGCCGAGTATTCAAAAATACGAGAATATACAGAAGAACGTAACATCTTCGGGCTCGAACAAAATGGAGACTAAAAAAGAGACTCAAGATTACAAGGACGTTCATGATTTCCATGCACTGGTTGCACTAACCGGTAAATTATTTCATTTAACATTCGAAATGGGGTTGTAAGTTTCAAGGAAAAATGTTGCACAGGGCATACCGGAAACTGGAGCATGGAGGACCATCTATTTTTTCTAAAAATGCGAAAAAAATGCGAGAACGTTCCAGCTTTGGTAGCAGCTATCCAAAAGAAATATCCGGATTTGTCCGTGGAAAGTATAGTGAACCACGAATCATGGTACAAACAGTACGAAAATTTGCGCGAGAAGCAGAGGGCAGCGGTGACGGAATGGCGGAAGCGGAAAGAGCGAGAGAAAATGAGGAACATCGAGCAACTTGAGAAAAGTACGAATCTTCGCGAATCGGAGGATGTTTCGAACGAAATGGATAAAGGAAAGAGGATGACCGTTTCGAGAAAAGTGAAAAGCTGCCCGGTGGAGACGAAAAGAACAAACGAAAGCGCTGGTTCAAACACAGTCGAGAAGAAGGAGTTGATTAGAAAATGGAGAATGGAGAAGGAGAGCAAACGCTCGATGGACGAGGAGCAATTAAGAATGCAGGCCAAGCTGAAACGAGAAATAGAAGGGAATAAAAGACAGAAATATCGAGAGAAGATCCAGGAAGCTTTGGAGGAGTATAGAAGGAAGAAATCTTTTGAAGGTGCATCGAAAGAGTTAAATGAACGCTGGAAAGAAAAGTACAAATTCGATGCAACGTTAATTAAAGCGTTCAGGTAAAACAAATATCAGAATTCTTCGGAGCATATGAAATCTAAAGCGATATTTTACAGGAAACAGGATGAAGAATACACGAAGAAAAGAAGAGATCTGATCGAGCGTTCAAAGAAACCTAGCAAAAGCGAGACAATTGGTATAAAGAAAATGGAACTGGTGGATGCAAGAACTTATTCCACATTTCTAAAAAGCACGAAAGTTTGGAGGGAAAAATGTAAGGCTACGAGCTGGACGAATCATTCGGATGATACTCGTTACATCAAAGATATCCCAAGGATGTAAGTAACATCGTGTAATATATTAAATCATTATTTATTTATTTACACATGGATGGTATTACAGATGTATCCGATGGAGGAACGAAGAGTCGGAGGATTTAAATATCTAACACGTGTTAGCTCACAGATTGAAGAACATCAAAGTAAAATTACAACATATAATTAATATTATAATTCATCTGGTAACTAATGCGACTCTGAAAAAATATTCAAAGAAGGATTATGCAGCTGTTTTTTATAAAAACAGAATAAGTGTATATATTTCCAGAAAGGATAATTAAATGATTTTCTGCAAGTAAACGATAATGATATGTTTCTTACTACCCCTCCGCTAAACTAATATTTTTTTTTTTTTTTTACCTATAATAACAACAATATTATTATAGGTACAATTAATAGTGTATTAATATATTTTAATTCGTCGTGTAACAACGTATATTTACAGTAGCTTGTACTTACTTCGTGTTCGAAGCCCTCTCCGAGTTCTTCAGAGTCGCTTCGTCGCTACAGACGAACGAGAGACATTTTTCCTATGTATCTTTTGTACTTCGTTTCCAAAGCGGCGTATCAAATATTCTCTACAATAATTAACAGTCTTCCAAGTGTTCACGGGGGTCGATTGGAAACAAATGAGACAAGAAAAATGAGAATTGAATCCAAGTGTCGCAAGTTTCACACCCTCCACCTGTGATCCCTCCACCCTATCAACAGAAGAATCTTTTTTTTTGTTTTTATTTACAATCGTTAATAAACAGGCTCTTTGTCGCTCGTTTGCCCAAGGAATCCGGAAGATGAAACTCGCAGGACGCGTTGATCGCTTCTGAGGGTGATTCACCATTGAAAACGCGACCTCAGCACAACACGACGCAGCTTTTTTCAATGATCCTAATTAAAAAAAAATAATAATAATAATCATAATTATAGATGGTGTGAAGGGCAAGAGGGAAATGAACGAAACCGATTGATACATACTTATGTTTATTTTTTCTTTACGAACGTACCGGTTTTTTTTTTTCTTCAGACGATGTACATAATAAGTTATGAGTAAAAAAAAAAAAAACGAGCGTTGGCATTATCCAGGACAATGGTGTGTACCGAGTAATTCTAAAAATAAAAAGATGGATCACTTTAAAATTGATTCCCACCCCGAGGACCGCTTGAAATTGTTTCCTGAGCGTGTTTCCAATCAAGGAATGAAAATGAAAAGAAACTGAAACAACAGGAAGAAGGCGAGGAACAACTTAAACGACGCGAAAAAAGATAAATTGTATTACAAGAGACGATTCCTTTTGTGTTCCCATCCCTCCCCTGAAATGATTTCGATCGTGGATAACACCAATTCTCCAACAATTTTTACTCAAATATATAATATATACTTTCTATGAACCTTCTCTGTTCGTTAATTCGATATTCCTTTTTTGTAGCTTTTTTTTCTGTTCTTTGTCTTCGTTAGATTAGCAAATACAAAAACATAGGTGATACAATATATATATCTATGTATATATATATATATATTTATATGTATAATATTATAATACAAATGTGCCTCGTACTGTGCTGAGTACGATTCGAGGAGGAGCGACAAGTGTCCTCTTTGCTCCTTTTTTTTTTTTTAATCTCCGCCTCTTTTGCATTCACATTTGTCGCGAACACGCTTATCCGAATTTATTAATCGCTAATATAAACGCCTATTAAAGATCACGCGTCTCTCCCTTTTTAATTCTCGAGCTGTGTATACATACATATACACACACTATATATGTATACACGCAACGTAAGAAATATAATCGCGTTTAGAATTTTACAACGTTACACCTCTTCCTTTCCACGTATCATTTTTTTTTTCTTTCTTTCTTTGTTTCCTAAAAAGTTTATTACAACGAACAATAAAAGTGTCTCGTGAAACGGCATCGCCTCTTGTGTCTTAACATTTAGTCCCTCGCACTCTCAATAACACTCATTCTCTGCCAAACAATTCCTTCCACCTCCTTGTAACCCAGCTTCATTATTATTATTATTATTATTATTTTTTTGTATGTTTGTTTCTGTATAATAAATATGTACACGCGAACATTTTGTACAGTTGCAAAGACCTCCTTTGATCCTAGATTTTTTTCAACCCCGGTTAATAACACTTTGTCTTATCCATCCCTCGGATTTCGCACCCTTTCGTTCGTATAGGCGCAACAGGTGGTCCAATATTCCAGGATTCTATGTTTTTTTTTCCACAGGAATTTCCAGCATCCATAGTCCGCGACGTTCGACTCGTGGAAAGGGTGCCACGCGTCCCTTTTACGATCGGCAGGGTGCTTACAAAGGGTGAGATCTTTGTAAGTTCGAGCGTAAAACTCGTCTCTTTAATTTCTACTAGCATTGCACAGTTCGGGGACGGTAAATAAAAAATAATGAAATTCGAGTTCTTTCCTGTTTAAGATCGGGCGATACCCAAAGGTTCGTTAAATAAATTTTCCATAATTTTGATGCAAGAAATGAGCGCGAATTGTTCGATCAAACTAGAGAATTTTATTTCCTCACTTCTTTATAATTACAATAAAATAATTCCTTTCAGACGATTGTGTTTGGGTAAATAAAAAACACCCATCTCCAATGACGGTTTTATATAAAAATAGTAAATCTAAATTATCAATGTAACGAATGATAAACGATTTGAAACGCAATAATTAAAGTAGAAAGATTAATATGTAAGCGAGTATTTAAAAGAAAAGAAAAGAAAAGAAAAGAAAAGTTCCTGAGACGATTTTCATCGCGCGCATTCCTTGCGTTCGCGGTTAAACAATAATCGAATGAATTGCAATGAATCATTTTTGCTGCCAGATTTATTTACGAGATATAGAAGATGAATGTACACATCTGAGCCCCAATAAAGTGCTACTTTTTTTCATCGAGATTAAAACGAAAGAAGCGTAATCACCTAATAAAACTTGCCAGCGTTCAACGGCAACTCGTATTCTTTTCACTTTCGAACAGAAAACGAAACGACGTGTGTAAATGCAAAATCGCGTAGTAACCGGAAAAAGGTAACATTCTCGCAGGACGAAAGAATTCTGATCCAGGTGAAAAAGTAGAAACCATCGCTTAGCGTCGTCACCGCACCAAGTTTCTCATTTCGAACCATTTCGTTTCTTCCGTGTCTAAATTACAGTCTTGCAACGAGCAGCCCCGTTTCGCAGATATTTCGTCGACGGTAGTCAACTGGCCTCTTATAAACGTATAAAAAAGACGAATTACCGCGCGATGGAAAAAGCGACCGCGACGTATCATTGATAACTGCTCGTTTTCCCCCAGAGAAAAGGGGACGAAGGGAAAGAAAGCCTCGCTACTCGACTTATTAATTCTGGAAAATTAAGGCGAACGGTGATTTCTTCCTCTTCATCGTCATATTCCCTGAGGAAGGCTACCGTGATCGGTAGACGCAGGTGTAACGAGTCATCGATAGAAAAAGAAGCATCGTCACGGAAAAAACGAGAGGTTTATCAAAAGAATCACTCTTGTTCTTCCTTCGCTACGGTTCTACTTATTCCTCTTTCATCCCTCAACCCTCACTCTCTCACTCGTTTCGTTTGTTTCCCTTCGAGAGTAAATTACTACATTGTAATCATATTTTATTTTTCTGTTGTTGCTGTTGTGTTCGTTTTACTCCTAAGCTTGTATAAAAACGATAGTTTTTTTTTCCAATACACCAAAGACGAGTGCATAAAGCAAACTATATTGGGACAACATGAATTCTGAATAAATACTTAATATTACAACAAAATCTTAAGTATTCTTCGATAATGTCACCGCTATATAGTTTGTAAGAAAATAAGATACTTTACTTGAAATTTGTATGTACAGATATTACAAACAACGTTTCATCATAATGCATAGGCAAATGTGTTTTCTTCATTTTCATTTTTTTTTTTTGTTTGTTTGTTTGTTTCTTTACTTCCTTTACTACACACTTTTTCTTATTTATACATGCCGTGGAGCAAGTCTAACGAATCTGTCCACCTACCTTTCTGACTATGCACGTTATCCCTTCTCTCTTGTCGATACCTCTTTCCCTCTGCTTTCGTTCTATCTTGGTTGCCTCTTTTCCTTTCGCCGAGAGCATTCTCCAAGAGTTCGATCCTCGAAACGGAAACGTACAACGCGTCGAACAGTTCATCCGTTCGCTCGTTTCTCGACGAACACTGAAATCTCCTGCCTTACGGGACAAGCTCCACGCACACTCACCCAATCTCTCTTTTACTCTCTGCAAAAAAGAAAACTAAAAGTATCGTTTCGACGTTGCTCTGTTATTGTTCGATATTATTTACAACAAACAGTTTTCCTCGGTCTGTCGACTTAAGGGGACTTGGTTCGACGCGTTCTCCGATCGAACCTCTGTCGCGTTCGATAAAAGATAAAGAAAAAGAATAAGGAAACAGAAGAACGAAAGCAAAGACCTTTGCGGTTCGTGATCGAACCAAGTTGAACCCTTTGAATTCGCGCGAACCATCATCGAACGTTTCAGCACGGAGCGAGAAATCTTTAGACGCGCGTCCACCGCGTGTCCTAGCCAACAAGATAAACCTAAAACCGCCGGCGAGGCGATCGATAATAATTATAATTCTCTCTTTCCTTCGCGCCTCGCAACTCACCCTCTCCCTCTCTTTCATTCTCACCACCCCTTTCGTCGAGTCGACTCGCAGACAACAGGTCGCACCCGTTCCCTAAAGAGCACCACCGTCCCTCTGTACATTAAGTTTCGGTCGCGTTCGGTTCACTTCCGGCTTGCCAGTCGGCTCGCGGTCCGTCGCGATATCAGAGCGTCCGGTTACATTGTCTCTCTCTCCCTCATCCACATCCCTCGCGAGGGCATGATTCGGAAAGAAAACGATCATTTACGCGTAGACTCGCTGGCGACACGCGTACACGCCTCGACCACCCGCGCATCGTACGTCTGTATTTATATGTACACAGGATGCGGACGCACCACCGCACTCACACTAGAAAATCAGGATCACTGTAGTCCTCGCCGCTCTCGCTACTGTCGGAGATTCTTCTCCTCTTCTTCTTCTTGTGTTTCTTCACCTTCTCCGTTTTGTGCGCGCGATGCTTGCGGTGCTCCTTCGCGCTGTCCGAGTGAGCGTGTATCGTCAGCTTTGGGACACGCGGCGACGCCATTTGTCCGGGAGCCGCGTTCATAGGCGGCGGTGGGTGCATCGGCATCGACACGGGGGGCATAGGGCCAGGGGGTGGCATCGAGTTCATCGAGTTATTCGGATGCTCGATCGTCGAGTTCATGTTCGGTTGGTACTGATTCGCAATCGGGTTGTTGCTCGTCGTCATCGCACCGTCCGTAAGTTTGCCGCTGTCCACTTCGGGGTGCGTCATCTTCGAGCTCGGGTTCTCCAACGAGTGGTGGTGGTGATGGTGTTTGCCACTCGTGTCCGCCTCGTTTCCTTCCTCCTCCGCTTCCTCTAGGTCAAATTTCAGCATCAGCTGTTTGAAATCGAGGTACTCCTTGACCAACTTCTTCCTGCCGTCGGCGTCGAGCTCAGCGTTGCTCACGCCCTCCTTCAGTCTCTGCAGGGTAGCCTTTGGTTTGAACAGTAAGTTGTTCTTACGGTTCACCGCCTTTTCGTAAACCTTCGCGGCTTCCGTTGGCGAGTACTGACTGATCTTTTGGTCGGAAAAGCCGTACAGGTCCTTCAGGTGTTGCCTTAGATTGAGCAGCAACAGGAAGCCTTGGCTGGCGGTGATGTATTCTCTCAGCAATGTCGTGTCGTTCGGAAACCTTGCCAGTAACGATTCCTCGTCCTCCTCATCGTCCTCTTCGTCTTCCAAAGACGACATCAACTGGTCGGGCCGAGGCTGTCCATCCGGTCCTATCGATCCTTGGCTCTGATGTTGTTGCTGGTATTGATGTTGCTGCTGGTGATGGTGATGCTGTTGAGAGGACGTCGAATGACTGCCGCCTTCCTTCGGTAACAACGCGTCCTTGAACGACTGCAACAGATTCGTGCCTGACATCGAGATGATGATGTCGATGTGGTGAATGATGAACAGTGGCTCGTCTTGCACTTGATATGTAAAGTAAGCGAGATTGTCGGCCAAGTACAGCATCTGGGATAAGCTCGTTTTAGCAGACTCGTCGAATTGCTTCAGGAACGAGAGGACGATGGCTCTCCTCTGCTGCTTCGTGTTCCTCAGAATCGTGTAAAGGAAACCGTTCAAAGCGCCTGGAAACTCGCCCTCTTTCACCCGCATACCCCTCACCGTCATGTCGTTCTGGAGAATCTTCTGCAGCCGGTAGCTCAGCTTGATGCCCAGCTGAGACTTCATGTGAATGAAGCCAGGATACTTCTTCTCGATGTCCTGCAACTGCTTGTCGGCACTGTGACTGACCGCCTTCTCGCAGTCTGTGCTCATACAGATCAGATAAGGGACTATCTGAACCGGGTGCACCAAACCTTGGGCCAGGATCAACTGGATCACCTTAAGGGCCGCGTGTCGAACGCTTATGTTCGCGTGCAAAAAAGACTCGAGGATCTCCTTCACGTACAACTGGATCACGGTACTCGCCATTCCTGATGAGACGTCACCCATCTCCTTGAGGTTCTCCTGTTTCGACATCTTAGCCCACTCCATGTCCTGCTTGATCATCCTCTTGTCCTCTTCCTGCAGGTACACCTCGACGTTATTCAGCACCTGAATTCTCATGTGAACCAAAGCGTTCTCCGATGTGAGCAGATGATGGTACAATTCCTTCAGCTCTGGTAGCAACATGAATTCGTAATGGCGTATGCACAAAGAACCAATGGCAGACAGAGTAAATTGTCGAATGTCGTCGTTGTCCAAATGGACGAAGTAATTCAACGTCTCGAACACTTGATCCTTGATGTTCTCCGCCAGTCCCTCGATCACTTCCGGGTCGGTGAAGTTGAAATGTCGCAACAGCAGGCCCACGGTGAACAACGCTCTCCTGACGAACGGTCTGTACTTTAAAAGCATGGGATTCGTTGGATCTTTCTCGTAAAACGATTTGTACTCGGTCAAGTGTCCGTAATATTTCTTAAAGCAGTCCCGGATTAACTTAAAATTTCTCGTCACGTTGTTAACTATGGATCCTAAACAGGAGAGACAGCTGGCTACCACAGATCTGTCGTGTTGCAATATCAACTTCACGGAATCCTCCTCGAGCTGTGCTAAAAAAGTCTCGCTAGGATGCTCCATCAACGGTACCACGAGTTCCAGGGTATGCGCCACGCTGCTGATGATCTGATAATCTCCCTGCGTCTGACACTTTAAACTTAGATAAGGCTGTAACGTGATCGCGTGATTGACTAGCAGTTGCGGTCGTATTTTAGCAAACAGATACAAGGTTGTCAAGCAAGCGACCAATCGTTGCGAAGATCCCTTCTTCTCCGACTTCTCGGATTCTTCGAGGTTGGTCTCCTCTAGCCGAAGCACGTTCTCGATCAAGCAATCCACGATTTGTTTGCACGCAGTCAACAACGCCTTCGGCGGCTCGGTTAACATCTTTGTACTATCTTCTTTATCCTCTTTCGGCTTGAACAAACTAACCAGCAGCTGTTCAAACCATTCAAGACCCATGTCTTTGCTAGCTGCCACCACGTCCGTGATGTTCATAACTTTTCTCAACAACGATTCGGAATCGAGAGTGGGACGTTCCCTGACCGGTGTGAACCACATGTTCTGGAACACCTCCATAACTAATTTCCTAATGCCTTCCTCGTCGTTCACTCGTCTGATCATCTTCACGCATATCTCGGGAATCTTAGGGAAGTCCGGACACTCCATACAGATGTCCTTTAAAATTTTAATCACACGCTTACGAACGCTCACGCCGGTATCTAGGATCCTGGCCGACAACATGTCGTAATATTTATCTATTAATTCGGGCCTACTTAGTACGAATTTCCCTACGAGATCGACGGCTGCCTCTCGCACAGACGTCGCGTGATCTAAAAACGAGTGTTTCACCCCCAATTGCATATCTACCCGCGCCAGCACGCTTGGATCCGCCTCGACGATCATCGTCAGACACTTCATCGCTTTCGTCCTGATGGCGATCGACGATTCCGTTAGCACGCGCAGAATTTGCTTGAGGTATCTGTCGAAACTTTGCGAGAACGGCCTCTTCGAGGCTAGATATTGCGATATTAGTTCCGCAGAATTGTAGTCGATGTAAGTTTGAAGAATATCCGGCTTCGTACCGGTACTGTACGGCCTTATTCTACTTATTATGTACTTCTTTTTCTCCTCGATGATCCTGTATGCCTCCGAGTTCTTCTGTTCGTTATTCTCGTTCTCGTCTGGGTCCGCTTCCTCCAATTCCGATTCGGACTCCTGATCGCTCGAATGCTGTTTGTTTTTCTTTTTCACCCTCTTCTTGTGAATCTTCTTGCTCGGGCTGTTCTTCGACTGACCGACTCGCGACTTCTCCACCGCGCAGTCTCTGTACCATTGGGCCAAATAAAAATGACGGGCGTAGCCGAGGGCAGAATCCTTCGTCCCGTTTACAGCCAGATAATCAAGAAGTACCTTCTGTAAAAAAACTGTCCTCTCCTCGTCCTCGTTCAAACCCGGTATCTCTTTATCCTTCACCTGATCGTAGTCGGAATCCTTCTGCTGTTCGATCTTGATGTCTTTTATAATCTGGTCGATGGTGGATAATTTGCATTGAGAGCTGACCGCGTCCTTTCTTAATCTGGCTGCAACTACTCCGAGGTAATCGATCGACGCTACCCTCAGAGCCATATCGGAACTTTTGTTAGAGAAATGACCCACCAGCAGATTTCCTAACAGACTCAACAGCAATTCAGCCGCTGGCCATTCGGGCTTGTTCACGGTGGCCAACAAATCTTGGACGAAATTCTCGAACAACGGCCTATAATCTATCTCCTCTCCTTTACTGCCGCACTTGTTCAGGAACACGGATAAAAAATTGCCAGCTATCCTGGTGGCCGTCTCGTATTTGTTTATGATCATAACGTCCGCGTCTACGTAGCTCGTCTTCTTCTCCTCCTTTTTCTCCTCCTCCTCCTGCTGCTGCGACTTCTTCTGCTGAGGAAGTACATTGTCCGGTAATACCACCACGCATTGGATCAGTTGCAACACCAAGGCTGTTAACATCTGTATATGATCCTCGGAATTCAACCTGTACGTTCTCAAGCTCCTCTTGCTGCTCGGAAGCCGAGCTATGGATGCCAATATATCGTCCAACAACAATCTCCTGTGTTTCTCGTATTTCGTGAATATAACGGTGACCAGTTTCAACGCGCTCAACTGAAGATCGCTAACAGACTCGACGAAGAAAGGTGCAACGCCCAGCGTAGATGCATGGAGAACGCTCGTGTCCGTCAATACCTGTATGTTCAATAATTCGGCAAGAAGACCGACCAATTCGTGCATCTTGTTGTAAACCTGAAGTATACTTTTCTCCCGTACTTCCTTCATGTGACCCCGTTTCTTACGACCGCTAGAATTATAACCGTCAGTCTTTTTTTTCGCGTCTATCTTGTAAACCGGATCGAAAGATGGATAAATGGTGTTTTGCAATTGAAATTTCATAAAAAGAACTATTCTGTCGATCACGTCCTCTAGATACACCATCTTAGGCATGTTACCAGAAGTCATGATGTGTAACGCGATCAAAGATGCATCTACAGCGCGTTGTACCCTTTCCATAGCTAATTGCATCCACAGCCGGCTTTCGTCAACATCGTCGTCAGGATCGGCGAGCGGTGATACTTTCGCTCCGTCTCGAATGTTTTTCTCCAATATGTTCAACAGTCTGACCAATCGATCGGCGGGAATCGATTCCATCGCGCCGAGAGCCTTCAACTTCGCCGCTTCGGTGCATAAATCGTGTAACTGATACTTAGGAATTAACAATTCTGGAGGCACATCACCGTCGTCGTCAAATTCGGCATTGGTTGCAAAATCTTCGGTATTTTCGAATATCGTTTCTATGGTGGAGTTGAAACGTTGATAAGTATTGGTTTCCATCAGTTCTTCCACGCTAAGCTTAGCCAACACAGGGACGAGTTTCTTTTCAATTTTTCTTATTTTTGGTTTCGAAGGTCCAAGTGACATCTCTTTCTTATCGTCATCTTCCTCGTCGTCGTCCAATACCCTTCTTCGCCTGCGCGTCTTTTCATCGCTCTTCTTCCTTTCGGCTTTCTCCTTTTCTCTTTGGACTTGACGCTCTTTCGCTCTAGCCTTGAAATATTTATTGTTCTTACCGATTTCCTCCTCGCTCTCCGATTCCGACTTGACATCGTCGCGGTTCGAGATTCCCATCTTCGCGGCCCGGCTCGGGGATTTTTCCGCGAACGCGGCTAAACTTTTCTGCATCAGGGCCTGGTCCGCTAACGATAATCTATCTAACATGACAACCGGTTCCTTCAATTTCTCTGGTACCGGACCGGGTATCTTCGCACCTTTCTCGGAATTGTTATTCTGTTGATGCTGTATCATCGGTGTTGGGGTAGCGCTTAAGGTATCAACCATATCGCTGCTATCCATGCTCGTATAAGATGTCGTTTGCGTCGTTGACATAAGATGTTGCGTCGTATTGTCCATGGTTTGTTTTGCCTCGATGTTGTCGATCGGTATATCAATGTCGGAAAGACCTGTTACCGGGTCGAGTAAAAACTGTTGGCTCTCTTGTACTGTACTACTTATGTCCATCGGTTGATGAGTCCCTAATGGATGGTGTACTTGTTGATTCATCATAGGGTCGTATATGTTTGGCTGAATATTAATAGGCTGATGTTGTTGCAAAGGCATATTAGCGCGCATAGGAGATGCCATATGCATGTTATGTTGAGGTGTCATGCCAGCCATATTGTGGTGTTGAGGCGTTACGTTACCGAGGGTTGTTAACGGTGTCCCAGGAGAACTGAGATGCGCTGGAGAGTACATATTTGGTTGTGGAGTCATGTTGGGCAAAGGATTAATACCAGCGGGCGGAGGGAGTACGGTTCTAGCGGCAGCGGGATGAGCTGGACTACCTTGAGGCGTTTGTCTCGACCCCGAAGAACTCGAGTAAGATGGCGAAAACCGTCCATAGTTTGCGGATGTTTGGTTGGTATGCATCATAGGTGTACCTTGGGTCCAGTTTCGTGGTGAATTATATTGGGGGCCTTTAAACACGTGCGGGTTTATTTGTAAAATTGCCTTAAGTAATTCTGGAGTATTTTGCTCGGTTTCTAAAGGCTGTTCGGTATTTGCGTAATTGTCTTTCAGTTCAATATGATCGGACGACGTTTGCGATAAGGATAATATTAACTGGGGCACTAAGTTTTCGTTTCGAACACTTAGCAATATTTGTGCTTCCTCTGCGACACGTGGATGAAACAGAAGGGACTTGTTTGTCAAAGTCTGCGGCAACGGTGTTGGAAGGGGCATTTCAGGTAACAAGTCGGTCAGACTCGCGATACCAGCGAGAGTTGTGATTGGCACACTCGGTATAACCCCGTTCATCTTGAATTTGACTTGTTCTGGCATTACAGCCTGGACAAAAAATATTAGTAAAATTAGGTCCAGTGTCCTTACATGTACTCTGAGGTTCATAGAATTATCCAACTTAAGAAACACTGCACTGGCATGTTAGAAAAGTTTTGCTCACAGTATACGATAAACATAAATCAACAGAACATATCTAAATGCACTGTTTTCACAAATGTTTAAAGAAATCATTGTTAAATTCTTTTCACTCGCATTCTCAAGACATTCTGACATAAGGAATATTTCACTGTCAAACAGAATTATATCTAACGCTTATCAAAGAACACTAGCACTAAAGCATATACTGGGAACTTAACAAAGTCTCTTTTAAGTTCCCATGATGCACAAGACAGTATCAACCAAATTTTGATGAAGCTCGTGGATCCTCCAATAAACGGTCCATTGTTAACAATAATTTCTTGTCCTGGAACAAACAACATACCGTATCAAGTATTGTATTACTCATGTAACTAACCTCTTATATATTTAATATATAAATGTGAGAATCTCTTCAAAAATTAGTGCTCCAAAATACAAATTTCAAAAAAATGTATTATTTTTTATATATATTATTAAATAATAATGTTAACATTATTAATTATAAGAAAAGGAGTATATATTGACATTTAAATTCATTTTATTAAAAATTTGAAAAAGTATTTTAAATATATGACTTTCATATTTCACAATGAGGTTATATTACAGAGAGATTAACAAAAACATGTTAATCCCTTCATAAAGGTTAGAGTAACTTGATACAATTTCTTTTTGTTACAAAAAAAGTAAAATAAAAAAAAAATTTTGAAAATCTATTGTTCACTAATTGTGCATTGAGGGCATCACTGATTCATTCATGATAATTATAAAAATAATTTATATATTGCAGTATGATATATTATGTATACATATATATATTACAAAACCATAACAAACAGTATTTTGTCAAATTAATGCAATTAAATTCAAAATTATTTCAATATTCTGCACAGATTTGATTAAATCCATGTTAATATAATAAATAAAACACATAGAAACCAGTACACATTAGATAATATCAAAAATCAAGCTATAAATGAAACCAATGCTCGGCGTACACTACGTCACAGAATGTGTCATTGTTTTGTACAAACCATATTTATCTCAATGATTTCAATAATTTTTATCACTCACATTGATAACATTCATTTATAATGTCACATTTCTATCACTAAGATCACATAAAGCTGTTATTATTACCTCCTGTTGACAAGTAACTACCATCCAACATCATACATATGATAACATGGCCTTAGGAGCGATGCTACGTACTGGAAATCTCCCAACTGAATGCAATTCTGTCAAATAATAAAATTGTCAGGGTCAGTATTGTTAACAATGTCGTTTGTACGTGATTTGACAGAAGAAAATAAAGTTGAAAGTCAAAGTTTTTGTGTCAATTGCCTTACCCGACTATGAACAACGATTATTTATATTGCAGAATGCGAGCAGTGAATGGAATTTTGGCGGGAGGTGTATCATTATCCAAGAACCCCGTGTAGTTCAACGCGTAGAAATCATCAATATTTACACGTCTGGGAAAAACAACGGGCCCTTCCGTCCGAATCTGCTCGCAAAACTTTTCGTCGAGAAAGATATTCACTCAATTGTCATCCGTGGTTGTGGCCTATTTGGTTGGATACGTTTTCTCATCGATCACCAAGGAATGCACTTAACTTCGTGGCACGGCACGATTTTCACTCACGTTTCTCACGACACCGCGTAAACATCGCCATGTCAAAGGTGGTGCATCGCGGGGAAAACAGTATTTATAGTGTGAATACGAGGAAAACAGACACAAAGGCGTCCATTTTGCTCAGCAGCGAGTTAGCGGAAGTTGCGTAGTAGATACAGGCTAGATACAGGTATACCGGCGCTACGGCGTCTTATTTCAAATTACGATGAACGGTTCGCATGAAAGCGATGTAGTTTATAGAAATTATATATTCTTGCCATACGATTAAACATCAACGTTTGCCGCAACATATTTTCTGCTGCTATCCTACGTTAACCAACAACACTGTTCAAATAAAACTATTTCTCACACTACATAGTCAAAACATTCAATGTAAGTCAAGAATCCTTACTTATCCATTGTCACAATCAAATAGATTAAATGACAACTTTTCAAAGAAACGAGGTGTATAATATACAGCTATATTTGTTTATAATCAATTAATCTGTTTTCTTCTTCTAATGTAAATACACAAAAATGGCAATTATCGTAAAAAACTTTCAAGTCAACTTTCAGTACTACGTATTAACTTCGTATTCAATGATGTAATAAAAATATTTGTAGGTGGCACCACTAGTACCATTTTAATTGTGTAATCTTTTAGCAATTAACGATTAAAAAGATATTTCCCAATTAATTACGGTTTCAGTTATCTTACTTATTATTGATAATTATTAATAAACTTAATTGCCGCTTTCGTAACAAGCACTACCTCTGAATGGTAGTAAGTCATTCGCGTGTAAGGACACATTGCAAACATGACGTCCATTCTTTTTAGTTCAGTAAAGAATAAGTTATACTTTAAAACATATTGAATTTTACTGCGAAAGGATAATGTGTTTTTAAGTTTGAAAGTCTGATATGTAGATGAAAAAGAAAAACACGTGTCTGTATACGTGTATTTCTATATATTTCTGGGTGAAGCGTTTCAGAGAGTCATCTAACAGATCGCGCTGCGATCGAGGTAATTTCGACTCGTGTTCGAAGGCTCGAGGAAAAATAAAATTCCGAGTAAAATTTCAAAATGGCGCGACTGCTGAGTGTAAACACCCAGTTTTGATGTTGATGAGGTGCATTAGCCGCGAATTGTTCGCGTGAAATGTTCACTGTATCCACGATCGCCCATTCCATACCAGGTGAGTAACTCTGTTATTTGACATTGAAAGCGTTTTCTCATTATAGCCAATTAATATTCACACGAACATTAGACGAATGAATTTTTGAAACAGTTATTTTCCTTCCTTCACTTCAATGATCGTTTCATAATTTTCTGGCTTAAATTGTAGACGTGATGCTACTGTACAGTATGAAAAGCAATTTTTCCATTTTATGTAATGATTCTAAGCCACGCATGATTTTCAATTTCTGAAAGTTGTGTGTGTATGTAAAAGAGAATGTTTATAAACCTTCCCATCGTGTAATGCATATTAATATTACTGTTAGAATATCAAAGAATGATCACAGAAGTATACAGTGATATTTCTTTTGAATAGTATTGAAATTACATTTAAAAGCTTTGTGTTCTAGTTAATACTTAGTATCGCATTTAACTTACTTTATTTTCATTAATATAAGTAATTGTGTTAATTGCAAGAGCTTATGCAAAAATATTGAAGTTGTTTTTGTGATACTGATGTTGGGTGCCACAAGTTTTACTATTTGTAGTTGTTGCAGGGAGTGACCCAAGTAAAATGACGCAGAAGCGTAGTGCTGGGATGTCACATGTTGGGTAAGTTACAAAATAAAATATTAGAATTATTTAGCTTTGTTGTATTGTAATTGTGTGTGTATTTATCATATCACAAAGCATACGTATATTTATGATATGATATACATACATTTTAATGCATAAAAGTATACATTAGAGAAGCAGGTGCTCCTAATTGTAAAGGAATTAATAAATACTGAATATAATATTTATGTAAAATATTTGAAAATTAATATTGCTTGAATTCCATAAGAAAATTAATAGCATAGAATATGAAATTAATATTAAAATATGAAAGAGGGGATATTTCAAATTTTCTTTAGAAAGAAATATTTTGTTATCGCAAGCGTCGTATACTTTTACCTTCGGCGTTAATTACCTAATTAACTACCATAGTTTAGAAATATACAGGACGAACTTGTTAAAGGTAAGTTGAGCATGATATTTCAATTTTATTTGTCCTCGTACCATTCATCTAAGGATCGCGAATTACAATAAACTGAATTATTTTATTATATACTGAAAATGAAATTGATGATAAGAAAAGTTGTACGTTACATAAACATCAGTTATATAAAATATGCATTATTTAATAGAGCAGCTGCAACAATGATTCATTGTAATAAGTCACTTCCTTCGGTTACTCTCGTTAGCTTCTCTCCATTTGTTTCGATAATTCGTTTCATCGTCTGCCTAATAGATAAGGTAAACTTTAATCTAGCTTCATTAGCGGGGAATTATTACTTCGTATAATTTTTTGTTGATCTTGGAGAACTTGAAGAAGATCTCAGAATTAAAGATCAAAAAGAAGGTCGAAAAGAAATCTTCCTGTACGGTTTCCCCGTGGACCAGGTTGGCGAACCCGTCCACAGGATCGTAGCATCGGTATCGTCCTCGTGGTCCTGTTTGCTTGCACGGAACGAGGACGATGCATCCCGGTTAAAAGTCATGCTTTACACGGTGGCTGTGTTCTCCGGGCTCCACTTGGTGGGAGAAGTGATAGTCCTTAGCGGGGTATAGCACAGCGGCACATTATGCGGCTATGGTGGAATCAGTCACTGGCGAGTTGTGGGTGGTGACTAGTCGGCGACCCATCCCGTCCGATGAACGTGCTTCCGTGTTCTTTCCTTTCGTTTCGCCACAGAATCGCCAATTTTATCGATCTTCGATCCGTTCTATCGGCTTTCCTTGTGTTGTTCCTCGCACGTGGTGTCGTTGCACCTTTCCATCCGTTGATTTCGCCAATTCCAAGGAACAACGATTTTCCATCGCGAAAATGTGAAACTCGATTCATCGATCGAAGGAAAACTTAGGATTTTTCATTTATTCGTAGCTTGTGAAAGTGTGAAGTTGAATAATTGTTTCCGATGAATGAAATTTGGTTCACGGCGGGAAGATCGATGGAATTTCTAGTGGAACTGTAGTGGAAGTGTTGCTTTCTGGAATTTAAGACAGTCTTCGGTTGATCGTGAAAGTATAAAGTTGAACTTCGGTTACCGAAGCGAACCTTGACCCACGTTTCATTTGGAAATGTAACCGAAAAATCACTGGAACAGCGGGAACCAGGAATTTTCCAAAAGAACAGCCAGAACAAGAGAAACCGTGGCTTTATTGTAAATCAAAGCCGAATTTACACGAGCGATGTATGAAGCAAGTTCCGTTTGCTCGTAATGGAGGCAAGCGTCGGTGCTCGTAGGTGAAACTACGACTGAAATAATGGGTGTCATTGAGGGGGCGATCGTTTAGATTAGTCGGGTCTTATTAGGACGGTTCGCCGCGTGAAAGCGATCCATCGTGTATACTTTCCAAAACGGCACCGAAAGCGCCGACAATGCGATCCGATCGTCGTCCATTCCGCGCAAAACTTGAGCCAACATCGAGAATGGAATTCTGAACATTCGCGAAACGTTTCTACCAGCGTGCCTCCTTAAACCGTGTTGTCCACTGTCGCGAAGGAAACGCGAAGAAAGATGTAACCCGTGTGGAAGGTAGAAGAGGAAAATTTCATTTCTTTTTCAACGTTTTCAGAAAGTAAAAGCGCGCGAATAATTCCTGCGGCGTGATCCATAAACATCAGTTGGATCGTGGAAAAATAGCCGGGCATATCTACGAGCAACGGGGCTGGAATATCTGGCAGATAACGCGGTGTCGTTGTGAACGGGGTGTAAAGTATCAAAGATTCGTCGGGCATAGATCTTTCCGCGAACCTCGGTAACAAGATGACGAGATAACCCGAGGGAAGGTGAACGAACGGTTCGAGGATTGGAGTAAGAATCTTCGAATCCCGTGTGAAGGAACTATGAAACACTGGGACTAGTTCTTCCGTCGAATAATCTGGAAAAGTTGTATCTTAACAACGCAACAAGATGCTATGGTATCGACAATTTTCCTGAACGCCGAGTACAATCATGGAATCAGGAGTTTTCCTGTGATTATCATCGACCTGTGCGAACGTTTCAGTGAAACTACAAAGAAAATTAAAAAGAAGAACACAACTCGAAGCGAAAGATGAGGAGATAATATTCTGTAGTAAGATCGACTATCGGTTTCAAAGGGTGTCGGTAGTGAGAATTCGAGGTTTAAGGGGTGATAGAACCGTCGTCAAAATAGAGTACCCCGGGGGTAGCGGCATGTACGGGGGTGGTTCAGGTAGCGGAGGGTATGGGGTCGGTTTGGGCCCGGGAGCGGGCCCTTCCCATTACATACCCTCCGCAGCCTCGGTGGGCTATCAATTGGCTCCACCACCCCCTCCGCCACCACCGCCGAGCTGCCCGTCCGCCGGAAGTCAGCTTCTGTCTTACGGGCCCAACCTATCGCCCCATCATATGCAGCCGACCCACACGGACGCGCAACAATCCAAAAGACGGAGGTAAATCATCCTGTTTTTCTCTTTTTTTTAAGAGTCTGTTCACCAACAGGGGTTTCTTGACCTGTCGACCATTGGCGTAACTAAAATTTTTATCTTATATGGATTAAGTTCTTTGGTTTCAATGTTCAACCCTTTCTCTATGATAGCTACGAAACGATCATTGCATACTTATGGGCGAGTAGAGTTTTATTCCAATAATTTTTTTTGAGAGGGGAACCAGTTTGTATTTTGGGAGGGGGTCAGGCCCACTCTGGGCCCTGTTTAGTGACGCCAATGCTGGTGACTCGAAAGTAGGTAAAAGGGAGGAGGGTTAACGGTATATGAAAAGATAGATTTTTGGATAGGTTGACAAGATTTGTGGGCATTGGAAGAGTGTTGGTATTTTTTCTTGTGAATTGAGGCTTCTAAGGAGAGCTGTATTGTAAAGAAAAAATAAAAGGCTGCTTGATTTTTTTTTGGTCCGTGTAATCGATATCGAATAGTTATAATTAGCGCAAGAAGATGGCCAAGTGAATTCTTGACCTATATGCTTATGAAGCTGCTTTGGTGTAGCTCGTTGGTCTCTGATAAGAAAAGATACGTCGTTAAGAATGAACAAAGTCCGTGGCTGGTTTCCTTTTAGGAAAGAACAGCCTTTCGAACCAGAGTCAAAGCAAAACTATCAGAATTCTTCTAACAAAGTATAGATGATTATGCTCGCGTTGTGTTACAACGTACACGTGAATCACGTACGAAACTCTTCGCCATTTTTCATTTCTGATTCACTCGTTCGACTGGCGATTTTCTGCGAAAAATTATCAATTTATCTTGGAATTCGTTTCAAATTCCAGTAAACAATATTTATCTACGAAGGAGAAAAATAATTTCCACTGTAAGCGTAGAAAGAAATTCTTCGTAATTCAACGTATTAACCAATTAACCGTATTCGAATTATCAAAATTATCTCGAGAATCTCTCGAAACTGGATTAAATGATATACACGGATATTAACACCGATCGAACGATTGGCGGAGGCATAAAAATGAAGTAAGTGGAAGAGAGAAATGAGAGTAATCAGTGATAAGAGTAGCTGTTGTGCGTCACAGAGTAAGTTCGATAAAAAATAATAATAAAAAATGGGGAGAAATCTGTTTCTCCAAAAGAAGGTCTCGATTGGTGAAGCGAACTTTGATACTAGTCAATGACGAGGTAGAATCGTCGAGTTCTTCATGAAATCTATCACGTAGACCCGTTATCAGCTCGACAAAAAGATTTCACGGTATCGTTAATAACAATTCGTCGTAGAATAGGCTGCGGACAGCGATTGGTCGCGAAACTAAAGAACTCTGCTACCCTTGAATCAAGATAGTCCGATTATCGGCGAAACTCTCGTAAAAACTACGTGAACTATCGTAAAACTGTTTTACCGCTACCAGCTTCGACGTAAACGGCAACTTGATAGCGAATTCAACAACTCTAACATATTGTTTTGTTACAAAGGCTTCTGTAGACTTTTAATCGCTTCCTTTTGTTGTATCAGAGATAACAAGTCATTTTTTCTAAAAATCTTCTCCGTAATTTTAGAGAAGATTGTTTAATTAAATTTCCAGAGAAGAAATTAATTCATTAACCCTTGCACTCTCTCATCTTAGATAAATTTCTTCTGAAAATTCCTCAAAGTACAGGAGACTTTAATGCCTGCACTAATGATTTTTTAAGAAGTCATCCATTACACCCCCTGTTTGTCTTCAATAATGGAAAAAAGCTGGGCACCATTTAGAAAGGTGTTTTCTGTAGATCGAATTCGTATTAGAATGTTCGGAATGACTTGTTACTCGTGGGGAGCTGTTATTACAAGATCGGCAACATTTTTTTTTTCCTCTGAAATACAAAACACGTCGACGAAACGGATTATAAATAATGTCACGTTTTGGCGGAAGTAAATTGCTTCATTATTGTACAATGTCTTGCGTAACGTCAAACGGGCCTCATTATATATACAAAAGGACTGAAAAACGAATATACGACTTCCTCATACTTCGCCTTCGGAAGATGCCAGAGAGGGATTTTAATGTTTATTGCGTGACTGTTTTTCAATCGACACGTTCGATGTCATCGTTAGTCATCGTTCTTATTAAATGATTAATTTACAGGCGAAGAAAATTCGCAGTTGAAAAGAGAGAAGACGTTTGCTTTTCATTTTTATTTCTAAATACTTTCTTTTTTTTTTCAATTTTTCTTCATATAAAATCGTACGCGGTCTAATTCCCTGGCAACGAATGAAATGCCGAGTTACGACACGGACGAAAAGGCCGAGTAATAAATAAATGTTTCTGAAGGAAAACAAAGCGACATTTCTTTTTGTTGTTATACGTAGAGAAATTCTGTATGCTCGTTCTTTACACAAACGCAGCATGTAAAAGAGTTTTGGGTAAACAAACGTTTCGATGTTTTCATCTTACCATAAACTTAAACGTTTTTAAGGACACGTTTTCTCGACGAAATTATCTGTTGTTTATTTCTCAATCTTTCGAACGATTATTTCGCAAAATTAAAAGATACAAAGAAATCTTGATTTTCATTCGAGGATACCATATCGAAGGGGGTCCTTTTGGAGTTTCGGGTTGAAAAAAAGTAAAAATAAACGATTGATTTCTCGCGACAAAACGGGCCACGTTTCGGAGCGTAAAAATTCTTTGTCCGCGAAAATGGCTCCTCGAAATGGTCGAGGTGAGCGCGGACTGGCATTTCTACGATCGCGTAAAAACTCGATCTATCGAAAGGGCAACCGTTGCCGGTGGTATAGCCGTGAAAGGGAGTTTTTTTTTTTTTTTTCATTCCCCACCCTTGCTTCTGTTTCTTTTGTCAGCCTATTATCTTCGCCGGTTTATTCTCACTTTCGTCGAATCCGACCGAGTCACGCTTCATCGACTCCTTCTTCGTCCTCTTCTTCGTCAACTCTTGCAGAGGACATTCTTACGGTTCCCCAAGGCACGAACGAATCTCTCAACCTTGAGGATATAACGAACTCCTAGTTTGCTGCTTTTTACCAGAAGAATCCCTATGTTTTGTTGGCGATGAAACGCGATAATAAGATCGATTCGATTTCCCTCGGACTTCTGCCTCGGTTTTTCGTCGCTGATCTAACGAGCCCTTTAATTAACACGTTATCCAGAAATCAGCATCGCCGAAAGGGTTGTAAAAAGAGAAAAGAAAGAGAAATTTGGAATAGAGTTAAGCCTTAGAGTTAAAACTATTTCTCTTGGTAATAATTTGCGGTAATGAACGTGTTAAATGTTTCTTACACGCTGCTTTCTGCAACGAACTCGCGGTAATGCTCGTCGATGCTGTATGACATAAATATGCATTATGCGATGCGTTTAGCGAGCGTTACTAATAAGCTCTTAATTATAAACGAAAATAATATGCGCGACTGATTCAGTCTCGAAACACACTTTTCTCGTCGTCTGTTCATCCGGTTCAATGAACTTGTTGCTAGAACAATGTTGCAATTTCATTTTTCCAATGAAACCAAGTTTTCGAGTGAAAGAAAAAGAATAATTCGTAGATAAGATGAAAATATTATGATAAATTATTCGGTCAATTTTAACGGTACTTCGTATTATATTAATGCACTTTTTTACATGAATTATGAATTAGCTTTTAAAATGCATTTCGTACGATATACAACTGCAGCGTGCGGAACGAAAAATGTTACTTTGTAGAAATTGAATAAAAATAAACAGGCTTCGCGGTGGCAATTTGATTCACCTGGTTTAATTCGTCCTGGTATCTGGCCGAGTAGAATTTCATTCATGAAACGGATAGACAGAGGTTTCGTGATATTCCCGTGGAAACTGGAAGATCGATCGCGCGCGAGTTGATCGTCCGAAAATGGCGAGGCTGGTCGAAGAATTCCCTATGGCCGGGACATTACGTAACGGTAATGATCTGGTAATCGGCTGCGTGAATTCGCGAACGGCCACAAATCTCTGCTACGTGACGAATTCTGCGAGCACCGGGTTTTGTTTGGCGATAGCACGTTCGATGCACGTGGTCGAGCACACCGCGTTAAGCTCGACAGCATTAGACGCAACGCCGGCTCTCGTCGTTGCAACCCTTCCTTCTCTCCTTTAACGGAGGGATGAAATTTGCTTTTTTATTAACCTTCGTAACGAACGTAACGCCTCTTACTTAATAAAGAAGCGTGCCATTCAAAACGAAGCGTTGAACGAAAGAGACAACGAGCTGTTACACGGTGTACGAACATGACTGTTGGCAATTAACCAGATTTCTTGTTTCCTTTTCGCTGGCGTGACTTTCCGCTCGAGGCGAATCCTGCACACGCCCGAAACAATAAGGGTTTCCTCAGCCGTGAGAATGCTCCAGTTCCTCGTCGCTTCCATTCTACCGTGAAACGATCGAGAATCGACCGATCGTTGTGTCTTTTGTCGCGATTCACCTGTGGATTTTCGATGAAAATTCACCTTTCCGTCGGCCATTGTTCCTCGACTAATTTCACGGTTAACGAACCGAAAGCCTGTGTACAAATCTATTTCCACGTTCCCGAGGAAATTACGTCTCTCTGTAAGTGAAAAGGGGGTGAAAAGAATGGGACGGGTCGATCACGGGGGATGGGGTGTTTTTCGATTGCACGGAGCAACAGGTAGCAAGGGTCCATCGACGGGAAGAATCATAAGGGTTGATACTAATAGCCTTTTATTTGAATTCGAATAACGTCCCGAGGTAGTTAGAACGATGAAGGCTCGATTTTCTGGGACCCTTCGATTAACCCTTAACTTTAGCACCCTGGGCGCGTATTACGAGGTAGCCGTAGCCCGAAGGAGAGCTGTCGATTGCCAAGCACGCCAGGAAGGCGTCGTTGAACGATGAAGAAGAAGAAGAAGAAGAAGAAGAAAAAGTAGGAGGAGAAGAAGAAGGGACAGAGACGAAGAGGAACGGTGTCCACGAGGTAGCTCTCGGGCCAGTGATCTAACACTTAGCCACGTTAGTGTGCGAGTTTTTTTCATTAGGAGAAGCGGTAATGTCGGCGGTGAGTGTTCGCATATTAAAAGGAAAGAGCGAAGCTATTGGCGGGCCCAAGGAACGGGCCCAGGAGGCGGTCCATCGTTCTCCAAGTCCGGAACTCTTATCCGTTCTCCTCCGACCTTATTGGTCACCGCCTCCTCGATCGCTCCTACCGACCCCTGTTCGTTGCTTGCTACGATTTTTCCGCGACTCACGATCGCCTTTACTGTCCCTGCCTTTATACTCTTCCACCCGCGTTTCATCGATACGAACCGATGGCAGTTTTTCCCTTTCAACCCCTTAACGGGTTACACCATCGTGAAATTTATTTTTATTTTTTTTTCAAATTGAAATATAAAATTGAGATCCTCTAAAAAGAAAATTTTGATTTTCAAATTTTACGATGTCTAAATATCGGAAAACGAACGATCCTTTAACGTCGCTCGTCGAGCAGCGTCGGTTTAATTAATCAATCCCGGAGGGTGAATGATTGAACGTTTAATCCGGGAGAAAATTGTCGGCTGGTTGGACAAAGTATCCAGCAGCGCGATCATTGCTATTCGCAGCATGTTAAGATTGATTACAGCGTATGTAACGCCGCATCTCATTAACGAGGGAGGGGAAGATAGCATTAGAAGAAACCTGGCCGACGATACTGGCCGCGCTAAGAAAGGGTTATCAAGACATTATTACGATCCTTATACGCAGGATAATGGTCGATGAGAGAACGTGCTGTTGCCAGATTAACGAAGCTATTTGTTGTTTTTGCCGTTCGCTGCCGGTATCGGGATTCGCGTGTTAGCAAGCTCGTTAAGGAACTTAACGTTTCCTCTCGAAACGTCTCTTCATTTTCCATCTGTCAAATTAATTAATTGAAAGAAAAATTTCATTGATAAGAAGAAGAAGAAGAAGAAGATCGTCAACGGTGTAGTGGAAGGAAGAAGTAGAAAAAAAATCGAAATCCGATAGTGGAACCCAGTCACGAAGGAAGTAATGATTTGCATACAATTTCATGTTGCGATTGAACAACGCAATTTGATATACGTAATTAGATTTTCCTCGCTCATTGATTCACCGTCGTTGAGAATCAATCATCGTATCAACGTCAGCGTTAGGAATAGAAAATGAATTCTAGAAATGGAGAAGGGTGGGTGTTAGCACCGCGATCGGGTAATTCGCGTCGCTTCGAGACACCGAGGATCTCTACCGCGTTCAACCGCTTCCGATGATTTACTATCTCTGAATAGAGGAGATAAAAATCTGAATCCTCTAGTTCTCCATTCCCACGGCGTTTGCGGCTACAAATTATCGAGTGCACCGCGATACAAGAAACGCGGAGATTTCTGATCTGACTGTAAAATCTACACGTGCGCCGCGACCCTCTGGAATCGCTAGACACTTTCACCGTGTTACGATCGGTATCCAAAATGTCGCGTCGAACTTGTTCGAGAAGCTTATCGATGTTAGAAATCAGATATGAACCAACAATAGAATAGAAGGTTCCGTAGGTGAAAACTTCTGAAATATCGTTCGCGATACGTCGGCGGCAAGTTTTGAATGGGGATCCACGAAAAAGCAATTCCGTCCATATCGTGTCAGTTACTCAAAGCGACCGGCTCGTACGGTGGCCCGGAAAGGTCCCAGCTTCTCGAGGGGACATCGCGTTTTCTGCTTACCAAGCATGCATACGTATCTGTTAAGTCGACATAATACCGCAGGGCGCATCATTATGTACTCCATAAGTCTGCGGGCCCTATCGGCTCTCTTCGTCTCGTCGGAGTCGAGCCAGGGACCTCGGCTGCTGGGAGCAAAAAGGAGACCAGAAAAAGAAGGTTCCAGGGAGATTCCGTGGTAGGAAGGGAGGGGAGGGGAGTAGGAATATGGAGCCTTCTCGGTGTACCCGGATACACTGGCTGCGGGCCCTACACCACCCCCACCTCTTCGTCTTCTGGGGACCCACGAGGCCCTGGCGTTAGAGGCAGGAGGGAGTAGATGCTGGCTGTAGCTCTTCGTGGCGTTCACCAGAGCAAAGAAAGAGAAAAACAGGAGAGGAAGGAGAAACGGGGGATTGGGGAAGAAGGGGATCTCAGTTTTTCGCTCAGGGTCAGAAGCGTACATCAGCCGAGCGCCTTGTAATAGACTTGACTGACGATCGGCCCATGGATTTCCATTAGGTCACCCCATAACCAATCTCTTTCGAGTGAAATTCAATTTTTTTCTGATAACTTCAGCGACTCTTACTTCTGCTACAATGTGTGTCCTCGCTGTTGATTGGTGCCGGACACACCTAAATTTTTTAGCACATGACAGTTACTTTGAAACGTGCGGACGTTTCAAACTATCTAGTTACGAGAAAAGAACGCGGCTAGAAGTTGAGGAATTCGATCGGAATTTGACATGTAAATAAGCTGAAGAATGTTAGAAACATTCTTTACACGGGAAGGAACGGAGACAATTTTTCAATGTTGATTTCGCTAAAAAGCGATTTTGAATCCAACGCGATTTCTCGTCGATGGTGATGGTGATTCGATTTCCAGAGAACAGAACGTGAATATTGCATGAGACAGCCGTCTATCTTGGCTAACTGTTACACGACGCTCCAGATTTGGGGAAGTTGGATAGAGCGACGGCCAATTTTGTAAGGCCGGTAGTCGCGTTTGGTAATCCGGAAGTGATTACACCCGGCGTATCGACGCGACATTTATACGCTACGTTCTTAGAATATCGTATCGGTCGAATCGGCCAGATGGCACCTTCTTTTACGAGTTTCGTCGAACGTTCTTCGGCGAACGAAGGTCGGAAAGCAAGAATTTTTTCGCTTCTGCTGCCTTTTGCGCAACGAATCTTTTGGAGACAACGCTCGTTTCAGGCTCGATATCATTGCCACGTGGCGAACACTCGTGTTTTTCTCTTTGATTCTAGGTCGTTGAATGGTTGATTCGCTTCCGACTTCGTTAAGCAAGGATTTCATCGAAGGTGGAACGAATGTTACACTAGTCATCTTAATTTTAATTTTAATAGACCGGACAAGTCCCATTAGTCTACATAAATGAATTTTACAAAATTTTACAAAAGCAGGGTGAGGAGTTGTAAAAGTTGGATTCTAAATGATCATAAATGTTTGTATGTTTGCAGATCCGACGAGGATGATCCTAACGGGTGTAAATATAGAAGGCTGGAGGACGAGAATGTACAGGACAAAGAAAGATTTGCGAGGTGAGTGTCAGGCTCGACGTGCATGTTTTCTTACAATAAATGAAAGAGGTCAGTGAACGGGTTAAACATCCGTTTTTCTTTTCTGAAGAAAAATGCGTCTTTTTATTTGAAAAGGATAAGAATCCTTAATTCGAAGGATTAATTAAACATTTCCAAGGAATCTCAGAAGGAATCTCGATCATTCTCTAAGCCGGCACTTTCCACATTTCTTCGTGATCAGGAGTCAGTCTTCTTTCCTGATAGCCGTCGAGACGTCATTGTTAATTCGTCTCACGAAATCCTGGCCCAATATGTTCCACCGGTACACCCTGTACATGCCCGGCCAAGTACGAAGATACATACATACCTACATGATATAGCCGGCAATGTGAGTCGATAGCGGAATGGGAAGCCCTGCAGGCTGCTCCAGCGTGGGAACATCAGCCACTTATACGTGCTCGCACGAGTACCGGGTCCTTTAAGTCCTTCCATACCGAAGACATCGGGATGTAATCTCGATCTTGCGTCGTGATACGCTACTTGACATCCGCGATATCAAATACGAAGATTGATACTGAATTTCTCTTGGCATCACCGTCAGAACCGAGAGAATCGCGCGGGAAAATGATCAGCTGATCGCAGGAGGCGCGGGTTTCGTGGAAAAGTTTTGTTAGCCGCAAAACAGAGCCCCGTTGTCGCGAACGCTGGAGGTACCTCGCTTTTAAGTTAATAACGCAATTACCGGCTGCCGCCGCAAGCCGCGCCAACCCTCTTATCCTCGTCCTCCCGCCGATTATTCGATCCTTCCTTTCTCTCTTCGCCTTCTTACCGGGGATATCAAAGATTGTCACGTCTCCTGTCCGTGTCTTGTTTTTCGACTGGAATAGTGTCATCATCGGAGGAATCATCCCTCAGAATCAGTCGTTAGCTTTGAAGCAACATCGAACAACCTTGTCCTCGCGGAATAAGATACGTTGCTGGAAATGATTCTCAATCTGGTTACAGTCGTTAGATTCCAGTCTTCCGTTATCCGTAATGCCAGGCCTGATATTACCAGGCACGATGAAATTATAAAACCATCTTATGTCAAAATAAAGAGAAACGGTAAATTTTCTCGTTATTCTACCGTCCCTGCGTTGCCAGTAATGAAACTAATTCAATGATTCATCGTCAGTCAAAATCACCGAGGTACATTGAAACGATCACTGGTTAGATAGCACTTGCGTGGTAGTAAATGTACAACGCGAGAAAATTTATCGTCCCCTGGGTCACTCGTTTCACTCGGATGGTAACATCTTCGTTTGAAAATGATTTAAACGGCAGTCAACTGGCCGCGTATTCACCGTTCCATTATTTTATGAGTACCTTATACGGTGTTTGAATAAATTTCGATTCGCTGCTTCGAGCGACTCGGAAATTCGTTGAAAAATCGAGAATAGGAAAGATTGTTATCCCGTTGGGAGCGGAAAACGGGCAGATATGTCCGATTAGCATGCAGAATATTAAGATTTGGCATAAATCAGTCGACAACGGTGGGCTGGTTAGCATATGTCCGCGGACTCAGTTGCGCGTTCGGAATATATTTGATAACGAATACGATCGCATTAAACGGTCTTCGATCGATTCATAATTCATTTCATTGTTCCACCGGGTGTCTATAACTTCTATCGGTAGGAGGGGGAAGTAGGTACCATTTGATCGTTAGACGAATCCATAATTCACGCGCGGACGTTGTCGTTCGTAGGATTCTCTGGTAATATCGAACGTATCGATGATGATGATGATGATGATGATTCGAGCGATCTCCTTTCCTACGTGTTCACTCGCGTGTACATGTATGCCGAGGAACTCGTTTTTTCCCCCTTAGAACGATTTTATGTGTGCGGTACGTGTATTTCAGTGCCGACTTTGTATCATCGTAATGCTGGCTGCGATGTACAGGGTGGATCTCCGTTGAGGATGGGTCTTTTTCGTAATTCTAATGTTGCTGGATGAAATTGTAAGCTCGTGAAATATTACTGGGCACAGAGTATTAATTTTCTTTATTATACATTTTCCGGTAGCCCGAATAGAATTTGCAAATCCTTTACACTTCATTTTAGGATCTATTGAAAAATTTTAATAAACCACCTGGATTCCGCATCGAGAAAATTTAATGAAAAATGAATTCTATGAAATTGAGTAGTATCTTAAAATAATGGGGAGAAGAAGCTGAAGTGGAAAAGATGATCGTTGCTGAGTAGGGACACCCTGTACATAGTTTGCTGGACCCACAGAGCCGAGCGGGCAACTTCGGAACGTCTGACCCTTGACCCAGGAGTTCTCTCTATCCTGCTCCTTGGATCGCGTTCCTCTTCTTCTGCCCCTTTCTCTTCATGTTCCTCTACCGTCCTCCACGGTACATACCCTGCTTTATACTTGCGCTTTAAGCGCCCTGGCCTCTTTTAAATAGCGGCCCTCTGCTCCGGCCTACGTCGTCGGGGAACCTTACCGATTCCCTTCGACTTCGAACCAAATGAAAGGTCCTGTCTGCTGGAACCTTCGGTTCAGAATTATCCAGCGACTTTTGTTCCTTTTGCAATCTTCGATGTTGCATGTTCAAGTTGAAGTCCCTTTCCGATTACCTTCGCTTCGGATCATTTCTGAATCTTCGCGATTATTATCAAAATAAATTAATTTCTGTTTCGGTCCTTGCGACCTCGATCATTTCACTGATCAAGAAGTATGACTGTAATTACGAGACTCTTTGATGTCGGCGACATTCCAAACTAATTACGTTACGTTAACGACGCTTTCACCGGTACTCTTCCAAAGACTTTTCTCCAGGGAACAAAATGGAGAATGATTTTTCTTGGACGAGGTCGCGATGTTTCAGACGGGGTGGACGTCCTGGACGCGGAACTTAAGCAGAGGTCAGTGTTCACCAAGCGAAGATATTAGTCTGCAAGTCAATTTCAAACGGTACCCTTGTCTTTCCCTTTTCTTCTTTATTTTATTTTCATTTCGTTCCTGGCTTGGATACCAGGATTCTCTACTTTCAAAATAATTGATATTTAACACCCCGTAAGATCCAAGATCAAGTAGGTGGATCGATGATTAGGATAAAATTGAAAGGTTAAGAGATATTAGAACGGTGTCAGGGTTCACGAATGATTAAGAAATAATATCCTCGGTTGGCAAAGGATGCGTGCATATATTATCACTGGTGTAATTTCCAAAGTATCGCGTGAGTTGTCTGGATCGAGGTTTCGTTCGTGAAATTATCAGGAATTAAATGCCATTAAATTTACGATTGCTCGACGCCAATTACCAGCTCGATGCCGAACAGACGTGCGCCGTTACTAGCGGCAGTTACCCTCTGGTAGCGTAATAACAGGGGACCACTTGAAATTGTGGTTTCACCCGATATCCCTTGTCGATGATGCATCGTTTCACAATTTATTGGCCACCATTGATCACGAACAACCCTTATCAATGACGTCGCCAGATGGAAAAATCGCTCGGCCGTCGGCGAAATTCCGAAGAAATTATCCTTTTTCTTTTTGATAATCCTTCAGAATTCCAGCCTCTGCGTAATCGTTCCCCGAAGAATACTCGCTTGAAAAATTAGCCGAGAATTTTCTAAAATATCCAAGACGCATTTTTCACCAAAGATTAAACGTTGAACTATGCAATTACCTTGGCTTTGTCTTGCGACTTACTGCAGGGAGAATCATTGCGAAATCGAACGGCGGCGGCGGAACAAGATGACCGCCTACATCACCGAACTCTCGGACATGGTACCCACGTGTTCGGCCCTCGCGAGGAAACCTGACAAATTGACGATACTCAGGATGGCGGTGGCCCATATGAGGGCTCTCAGAGGTGAGTCCCTTATTTCGACATCCCTTATGTCTCTTTTACCTAACCGTGATATCACGGATATTTTCCAACCTCGGTATACATCAATAAGTCGCGGTCTGTAAAATCAAGCTGTATCGAGCGTAATTCAATCGGGCCGAGTCAAAGCTTCGCGATCGCGTTGCCAAAGTTATTTTGCTGCTCGTGCCGGATAACTTAAACATCGTCGAAGCTTAATCGTCACGTTCCGCATTGAACTACTTTGTGCCTTATCGGACGGCCACGTTGGAAACGTATATATTTTTCACGGTAATTAACGTATCGACTTATTAAATCCATCTTTGCAATTATTCAACGATAAATGCCTACCCTGTCCAAGTTATCCCTACACCTCTTTTCACTATCGTCCTCGAAGAAGCAAGAAGCCGAGGGATGACGAAGAGCGAAGCTTTTCGAGGAGGAAAATTCATCGCGGATGGTAACGGTCGCGTACCGGAACGGTCGTAATTCACCGAAGGTTTCGTCGCTGGCTGGTCATATCGAATGCAGAAAGCGCGATATATGCTTCCGGTGCAAAGATGGGTGGAGTTGCTGCCCCGTACGTCGGCTGTCCCTTTAGCCCCGGTCCCCTGTTGTTGCGCTGCGTGTCCGCACACATTTCAAACCATCCTCATCGGTCTCCCCTTCTCTTTGAATCTGTGTGCGTGCCGTAATTCCAGCTAAGTATTGGTGGTGCGTCGCATTGTTTATAGCCACTTCTCCTCTTTCCCGACAAGAGGGCCGCTGAATACAAATTGCTCGAACCGGAGAGCTCTCTCCTCTGTCTCTTACCTGACCGAAGGAGAGGAGAGGCTGTCACCTCCGGGATACGTCGTGGCTCGTTTGCCGCGTACACGCACCACCCTCGTACGCGATGCACCCGTGGGACCACGGGATTTTTCCTCAAACGATCCGCCACATTTTTATTAACGATTCCATTCGGTAGAATGGCTGGAAAGAGAAGAGAAGAGAAGAGAAGAGAAGGTTCGGGGTTGTTTTTGATTAGGGGAGCAAAATAAATGTCTGAATAGGTAGAAAATTGAGTGGTAGATCAAACGATGAACGAACCACCGAGCGACTGTTATCGGTACGAGAAAGCAGATGTCCCGAGTGAAAAGGAGATTTCTCGTATCGTTGAATCTCGATCGTAACTATGATTTATATTGTCGGTAAGGAAGGATAGTGTATTACATAGATCCAGATTAAAAGCGTGCCAAGTTTGCCGGGAGTCATCGTTATCGCGCGGAGGTTAGAGAGGAGGGTAGGAAAGGAATCGTTGCAGCATTAATGTCCATCGAAGAGGTTCCTCTACGTGGAAGGTAATGGTAACGAAGGTCACCCGGGGTCTTCCATAGATCTTGTTTGGAAGTCGTTAAAGTACCTCTTCCCGGAATTCCTCCGTATATCGGGGTAAAGATCGCATCGCGACCCTCTCTCTCTCCTTCTCTCTCCCTATCTCATTCTGCTTCAGCTCGCTCGCGGGATCCTGTCCGCTTTGCAATTCCGATCTTGCACCTCGATAGTTACCTACGCTGCCGAGTTGCCCCGTCCTCGTTTTTGGTACCCCCGACTACTCCTTCTCCCTCTCTTCTTTCGTCCTCCTCTTCGACCTGACACTTTCCGTTAAATTTTCCTCTGTCTTTTATTCTCGAGGATCGACGACGTCCGTGATCCACACGTAGAAAAGTAATCGCACGTATCCATCGACAAACGTTCGTTTCGTCCGAAAAGTATCCCTCGTTACACGTGCGTTCGGAAGCGCAAGAAGAAGAAATCTCCTCCCGAAAAATCAATATCAATTACTTGTAACTGAAACGTAGGATTTGACCTGTCTTAGGTACCGGAAACACGAGCCCGGACGGCGCCTACAAACCATCGTTCCTCACCGACCAAGAGTTGAAACACCTTATCCTGGAGGCAGCCGACGGATTCCTGTTCGTCGTCAACTGCGACACCGGAAGGATCATGTACGTGTCCGACTCCGTCGCGCCGGTTCTGAATTACACTCAGAACGATTGGTACGGCACCAGCTTGTACTCGCAGGTTCATCCGGATGACACTGAAAAAGTGAGGGAACAGTTGAGCGGCGGTGAGCCACAAAACGGTGGCAGAGTGCTGGACCTGAAGACGGGGACCGTGAAGAAAGAAGGCCAGTGTGAGTAGAAGAACAACTTGTTCAACGTCTTTCCGACACCCTGACCGATCGTAAAATCTTATTCACAGCGTCGATGAGACTGTGCATGGGCTCGAGAAGAGGCTTCATCTGTCGCATGAAGGTCGGCAATCTCCAAACGACGGGGGACATGGCTGCTGCCCATGGACTCCACCGTATGAAACAGAGAAACTCGTTGGGACCACCGGCCAGGGACGGTCAGAATTACGCCGTGGTTCATTGTACAGGGTATATCAAGAGTTGGCCCCCGAAAGGTGAGTTTGCTGCAGGGTTCCAATGTTTCGTCTGGGATCCGTGGACATAACGGGTCGACCGCTCGACGTAGCGCCAACTTTCTATTTTAAAGCGAGGGAGACGGTTGTGCAGCAGGAATATGAACGAACCGGCGGCTTCGTAGAATACGAGGATAGCGACGTTTGTACTATAAATTAAGAGGCCGGCCGGAGACGTACAGCAGGACGGATAGTATGATCGGTTTATAAGAATGAATGGAATCGTCTTGACCTAACAGCCGACAGAACGATCGGAATACCGATAAACTATGTCGAGACTGTCTGATGCGGAATTTGTATGCTTTATCGTGACCCTCGATGCATAACAAAAGGGTTTCGTGATGATTTTCGCGCATTTCCGCCTCGAACCGAGTCTCATCGATGATTATCATCATCTTTGCTTTCAGTTAACCTTCGCGTGCACAGTTATTATATTCGAATATAATAAATTAGTCAGATTACCGTAACCTTAAGGTAGGCTAGATTTGTTAATTTTGTTATATGCCAGATGACAGAGAGCCTGCCATTGTTCAAGTGGGACCAGATGGTGTGGTCTCAGAGGATAACGTCAGCGCTCATTACTGCCTGGTTGCGATCGGGCGATTACAGGTCACTAGCACACCAAATAGTAGCGATTTAGCAGGTTCCAATAGCAATAATGGTAAGGATTTCTTATTCATTCTTCCACCAAGATTACACCTAACTTCGAACACCTTGATGTTTCAGAATTTATTTCACGTCATTCTGCAGAAGGTAAATTTACCTTCGTGGACCAAAGAGTGGGCGGAATTCTAGGGTACACGCCTTCCGAACTCTTAGGTCACCCGTGCTACGAATTCTTTCACCCAGAGGATTTGACGCACATGCGAGAAAGTTTCGAGCAAGGTGAAACACTTGTGAACCGTACAGAAAAGCATTGATACACGGCTTCATTGTTGCTAATGAATACCCTTCCTTTGCAGTGCTGAAGCTGAAAGGACAAGTTGTGTCTGTGATGTACAGATTTCGAGCCAAAAATCGCGACTGGGTGTGGTTAAGGACGTCCGCATTTGCATTCTTAAACCCCTTCAACGACGACGTTGAATACATCGTCTGCACGAACACACATGCCAAGTATGAATCGTTAAACCGAACGCATAAATTGTTTTATTCTATTTAGTTCGCTTTGTGCTACTCCGTTCTGAAATTGTTAAGGTCATTCCATCCTGGTAGCGATGGTCAGACAGAAAATGAAGCTGTACCTGCTTATGGACAACCTGGTTTAGATTATTCTCTTCAAAGACATCCTGCCAGGGATCCTCTATATTCTGGGCACCACATGATGCAGCACCCGGCAACTGTTGCTACAGCTGGTAAAATATCAATTCTGTCAACTTAAGTAATTTGTTCAAAAATTTTTCATTTTCATATAATTTCTGTCAGGTCCTCAACAACCTAGGCCGTCTAGTACACAAAATGTCTATCAAGGGTACGAGACGACGCAATCGCCGATAGCTTATGGCTCGCCCGGACAGCAAAGCGCATCCTCTTCAGTTTTAAGTAGAATTCAAAAACCAGCTAACACCTCTCCAACCCCTGTACAGCAGGCGTGGGCCATTGGAAGACAGGTAAGCGTAGTTTGTCATTGAAATCTCGACAAATTATTCAATGGTATCGCTCTCTTACATTAGCAACCAGTAACAGAAGGGTATCAGTACAATCAATTAAGTCCATCGAGGTCACCGAACGGACCAACATATACTCAATTAAGTAGCGGTGCTAGGACACCAGCTACCCAGTACCACGCAGTCACAACAGTACCTAATAATCCTGGTAAGTACAACTTTTAATAATTTAATATACCGATTTACAAAACATAATTGGGTTCCTTCAGGCATGTGGGGATGGCAAAGTCAGCAACATCAAGCACCTCAACAAGACGGTGGACAATCGAATCCTCAAGTTGCTGCACAGGCCCAACCACCTCATGCTTCTCAAGGTGGACCTGGCACTCAACCCCAAGAATTGTCAGATATGTTACAGATGCTGCAAGATCAAGGTGGTGCATCTGGTTTTGAAGAATTAAATATGTTCAATACTAATTTTGAGTAGCGACAAGGAAGTAGCAGGCCTGATAAACATCTACCTTAAAAAAAGCTTTAAGGTTCGAATCACCGGTAGAGTCCCGAGATTGTTCCGAGTATCGTAAGCCACACTTTTAATTTCGGCATTTTATTTAATTTTTTAGGGATGATTTGAAATAAAAAAGTAAATCCCACGTGCCGGGTTCAAGTAAAATGATACGGATAAGATTTATTCTATAAAATTTCATCTATATGATACGTCTTACACACAATAAGTCTCACAGAATTCTCTAAACTCACCATCACTCACAATAGCTCACAACTGGCTCGTTACTCTCTATACTCTTCGTGTATCACTTTGTCTTCTCAGTTTTACTCCAATTGATTTTTACACTTTGACTTGTCTTCCAAATTCGTTATAAATACATTTACATCCATCGCCATTTGTTACAATTTCTCTACAATGATTCCTATCGTGTCACAAATTTTCATTTATCATTTTGTTGCATTGCCCGGATTTTAGAATATAAGGGAAACAATTTCAAAAAAAAAAGAGATAAACATTGTAAATCAAAAATTAAATTTCAAACTTTCCTCGCTGTTCTAATAAATATTGTTATAGGTATAGGTTTATATTTTGAATTGTAAATGGCGGTCAAAAATGATTAGATATAGAGAGGCCTAGAGAGGATTTCATTGAGCTATTGTTAATGGATGTAAGTATGTGTATAAAATTTTGGACGAAACAAAGAAAAATGCGTGTAAGATTTGTAATTGTTCAAGAAAGTGACGCTTCGTTAAGATTTTCAAACAAACACATTTATCGAACTGCATGTATTTTGTACGATTATTACCACTTTACATTTTTATAGAATTCGAACGCCTTATCTGTGCTTATATCGATAAGTAATAGGGTGTAATTTTCCTTTTACGTAGTAGCGAATTTTGTTTTTAAAGGAACGAGCACATCGTCAAATATTTAAAAAGGAAGGAGATGCATTCTAAACGATAAGGGGAAAAAAAAAATATTTTTAAAAAAACGTTTCAATTAAATTTACAAGAATCACGGTAATTTTAATACAAAAACTTATCGTTAGATTTCTAAGATTAGCTTAATTATTTTAATTTAGGTCATTGTAATTATAAATAGTGCAATCGTCAAAGTCGTCATCGAAACGGGAATGAATTGTTTAAACACAACACGATGTACAAAATTATGTGTAATCCACTTCGCTTCTCTGCGCAAAACACCATTTTTAGATATTTCTAAAAAGAAAAAAAAAATTATAGATAATGTTACACATATGAATATAGTTGCATTTATAAGTAACCACGTGTGATTTAATGCATTGTAGATGTACATGTCTAGCAAATTCTTATTAAGTAGATCGAGGAAAAGAAATAATTGCAGCATATCATGATGAATTGGGAACATTTGTCACTAATATATAAAAGTTTACATTACACGTATAATTCTTTTTAATCATCCTATGTCGAAAGTAGCTACGATACTGACAATAATTAACATATTGAAGTCGACGAAGGCATCAATATGTATATGCAAATAATTGATTAAACTTCGAAACATATATGTGAATTATTTTATGATCCTTTATCCTCTATTGTTTAAAATTATTTTTTCATTATTGTATTTGATTGTTAACAATTGAGGAAAGGTTGCATAAAAGCGGGCATAAAACGTGTACAACATATTTTTATTTAAATAATTCTATACAAAAATTACAATTTCAGCTTAACAGCAGACAAGTTATCCTTTTGTTTCTTTTTTTTATCTGCATCAGTCTTTGCTTTGATGTGACTTTTCACTTGGTCTTGTAACTGATTGAAAAATGCAGTAGACGATTTTGGAACCTTGTAATTTGTCTCGTCCATTTTTATCACATTTCGATTGTTGGTCAATTTCTTCACTAATTCTGCATCGTTCTTCTTTTTCTTAGCGATTCCTGGTTTCAATGCGTTTAGTTTCTCCTTCTTCTCCGTGGCCTGTTGTCGCACACGTTGTTTGGTCTTCTTACGTCTTCGGTCGCGTTTCATATCAGTCTTAGTTCGTTCCGCTTTACCAATGAGATCACCTCGTGGTTTAGCTATAAACAGGATTGACAATAAAATTTAGTATATTTGAATCAAAAAAGGCAATTTCTTCAAAAATATGTACCTTTAATTTCTTCTGGAGCTAATAAGGCAGCATCGCTCATTCCTACTGGAGCCACTTCCTCCATGTTAATTGCAGGAATGTTACTAATAATTTTAATTTCTGGTTTAGCCTGAAACAAATAAAATTAAATTAGAAAGACTCCCGTTCAATTAAGAAATTTTGTTATAAATATCTTACTGGTTTTGGTGTGTAATGGAAATTAGATAAGGCATCCAACTTGTTAAACAAGGAATGCATCATTTCCCGAATTTCAATATGTAATTTTGGTTCTTCTTCCTCTTTCTCATTACTTTCTGGATTTAATGCCTCCTTTTGTTTGAGATATTCATTTTCATAAATCTGAGACAAACTTTGTTTACTCTTTTCTTGGTCCAAGATCAACTTCTTCTTATATTCTAGTGGAGTTTCAACTGGTTTAAACTTCTTTTCAACATCATCCCAAGCTTTATCTTTTATTCTTTGTTTAATTATGTCTTCTAATTTCAATGTGGTTTGTTCAGTAATCACAGGTGGAGGTCTTGTTGTGACATCAAATTCTACAAATTCTTCTAACAGAGAGTTTTGTGGTCTGCTTGTTGCATTCACTTCACCCTTAAGCTGCCAAGCTTTTTCAGCAAGAGCTTCCTCTTCTAATTGTTCAATCCTTTTCTTCAGTCTTTCCTGGCGTGCTTCAAAAGATGATTTCATTTCAGTATCTTCTTTTGTACTGACATTTTTATTATCTAAGCTATCTGTTTCATCAGAATCATTTGTGAGATTAAATGTAACTTTTTTCTTGGAGGGTTTATTATTTGCTGATTCATTCTCTATGTCCATTTCCATTTCACTATCCAAATTGCTGTCATGTAATGACTTGTCATCATCTGTATCTTTATTATGTACAGAATCATCATGATCCTCATTTTCACTTTGTGGACTGTCAAAGAAATCTGCATATTTCAATAATTTTCCTTCCTCAGTTTTCTGATCTTCTTTATCAGAATAATCATTAAATAAATCTACTGAATCATCATCATCATCATCATCAGATTCATCTTCATTCTTCTCACTTTGCTTCTCCTTTTTTTCTTCTTTTATCAAATACTCATCCAATTCTTGCAATTTAAAAAATTTGTCATCTACTATTGATGGTTTCTTTTTATGTTTCTTTGTGGCTTTTTTCTGTTTTTGTGAAATACTTTCCATTTCTGCCTCATCCTCTGAAGTTTCTCCTTCTGTCATGTTTTCTTCATCATTTTCTTCATCCTCTGTTATGTTTTTTTTAATGTTCTGTTGAATTCCTGGCTTAGTTGTACTAACTGGTATTGTCAACTTTTTGTTTTTAGCTAAAACCCTTGAGACATTGCTAATAAAATGTCCAAGTTCCCCTTCATTTTGCAATTCAAGTTGTTGCCAAATCTGTTCTTCATCAAAACCTTCTGTTACAAGTTCTGGTAAAGCATTAGTGTTTCTCTCAGATTGTTCTTTTGTAAAGTCATACAAACGTTTTATGGAATCTTTAAAATTTAGAGCAATTTCATTTTGTACGCTAAAACATAAATGAAATGAAAATATTTAATGAATTAACAGTTCTTAACAAGTGGTATTAAAATAGGTTATACAAAGAAACCTTTATAAAATACTCACTTTAAGAATTGTTCTGGTTTTTTAGTATTGCTATCAATAGCAGATATTACGCTATTTAATATATCTATTTCAGCCATTCTGTATTCACATTTATATTGCAATTTTTGTTTAAATATTATTTAATGAAAAGGTTATGTTCGTTCCATGTACAACACCATGAGCGTAGTGCGATACCTACTGGAAAAGAAATTAATTACGAAATTATCAATTACCGATGTTTCAAATTTATCGTCAACATGCTGTCGTTTCATTGGTCGGTATATTAGTTACAACTAATGCTATTGGTTCTTAACAGGTGGCGCTAATTGGCTGGTTGGCGCGCAGTGACCGACGGGGTCTCACGCAGCGTGGTGGGGGTCAAGCGGTTCAGTCGGAACACGTCCGTGGCGCAGGACGGAGGGAGTCAAGACGAAGAACCGCTTGGAGTTCGAAGCTGTAAACGCATTGACGCAGACCTCGGTATAGTTCGCGTGACACGCTACCGCCAGAAAAAAGTTAAAACGCGTGCGTTTTTCAGTCCGTATTGTGTGTCGCGTGTGTTTACCAGCTGCGTATCAAGTCGGAAAGAACAAAAACTGAGTGTGCCGCTTTGGTGGATTCTGAGTGCTTGAAAAGTGTTTAATCGAGTGTTGTCGCGGATTCACCAGGTGCTTTGGCTTTTTGGATAAGCTTCGTACACACGGAGAAAAGGTAAGAGTACTGATATTTGTCACCGTTCTATAAATCAATCAATCTTGTTTCGCCGCTCGTGTTTTGCGAACGATACAGTCTAGCATACGTTCGATTCGCGTTAGAACGCATGTCTCAGAACGAAATCACGAACATTTTGTGTAATCGTTCGATCAAACATAGAGAAAAAAAATGTGGACCACTGCTCGTGAGATTAGCTTTTGGGTTTGTTTATCGTCCTCGAGCGGTCCGGTCGACAAACAGAAAGTTTACGCGCGCAAAGGTCGACGGGTCACGTGGGACATTTCATACAAGGGATCCAGTGATCCGTTTCGACGCCAGAAAGGAAAAAAGTCGCGTACGAGTCCTTGCTCCTTTACGGCTTTCTTCCGTCACGTAGAAAGAATTCTTTACTAACTGGGTTCGATCGATCGGGGGATTATCCTCTATCTTTTTAAGATAACGATGGATTAAACCGAATGACTTTTTTCACAATATGTGCTTGTTTTTCAATCCTTTACCGACCCTCATTTTATTCGCATCGAGCCTCATCTTTTAAGAATTCTTTCTTATACATATACTTATTTACGAATGAGACATAGTATACATTATTTATATGGCGCTTAGTAATTCAATAGGATTCCTTTTTCGTGAAATATAACCTTAATGTTTTATTGAAACGCACCCTGACATAAATATTTTTTTGAACAGTGATAAATTTCGCAATATATAATTATTAAATGATTAAGTGTATCATATTAATATTATTCATTCATGAATTTCAAAAGAAGGGTATAAATGGAATGTCCCATGGTCGAGTGTTAAAAATTTTGGTCAGAACTCGATCTGACGCGAGGGATCTGTATCGATTCTTCCCCATAGGGAGAATTCAAAGTTTCCCTCCCTCCCGCCACAGCATCATCACGTGTCGTCGTACAGTCATTCCGTTACGAGGTCAGAATTCCTCGTAGAGGAGAACTGGTCGTTTGCAAAGGTCGGACAGCTGGAAAACGCGCGGAAGGGAGTGGGTTAGGTAGAGTTTTCCTTTTCACTCCTCCCGTTGCTGGTCGAACGAGTTCTCGAGATGTGGTTAGGATCCTAACGGGGCGCTAGCGTCGGTGCACGTTGAAATTGGAGCGGACTTCGATCTTTTCCCGAACGGTACCCGGCATTTGATCGGCCTTAGCCCTCGCGTTCCACGAGGAAATAATATTACCCGCCGCGCCGCGCCGCGAGCCGCTGCCTCGAGTTTCTAATGAGCCCCTCCAGACTCTGGCTTCGTTCGTTTCTCTACTCGGCGAATACCGTAATTCTCAATGGATGCTCGTTTTTTCTCTCTTTCTCGCTCGTACCTTCGATGCCTCCCTTTCTCGAGTCGTTTTTCTTGCCCCCACCACCGTGATTTTCACGTCTCTCCCTACCATGGACGCGCCGTGGGCCCTTTCGATGCCCGTCTCGCGGGCGAAAGTCGTGTGTGCGTGAAGGGGGCTTCTAGCGATGGATTCGATCCATCGATCAATTGTTGAATACGCAGGATCAAACTACCGCCGATTTAGGTCAGTAATTCAACGGAGACTTAATTCAAAGTATTAAAAGTTTAACCCCGCGTTATTATATCGTCTTTAGATTCAAATATCAATAGGAAATAAAATGATGGTAGTTATCATTCGTAAATCCGAGGTCATTCCCATCGCTAGTAAACGTTAATCGTAGTACTACTAACGAGTAACGAAACGTAAGTTTCTCATGCGTGCGCGATTGCGCATGCGCCTACACCCGTATTCTGGGGAGTTGCTGGACCGCTCTGGGAGTCCCCTCGGGCCCCTCCTGTCGCTTCCCACCATTTCTCCGTTCAGACGGTCTCGTAGAGGGCAAGGAATCGAGAAAGATAGAAAGAGAAAGATCCTTGGCGAGTCCTGGAACCCAAGACGAGCGTACGAGCGACTCCGGTTACAGACTTCAAGGCTTAACGCCGTACTCCCGCGTTCCGTCAATCGTGGATTTACGAACGGCCAACGGGGGAGAAGAAAATTCTCGCGCGCAATGTTATTCTATCGCAATTACGATCAACCTGTTTCGTTTCGCGCGAGGTAGAAGGGGTTTTCGAACGTGTACCGGTTCGTCGAAATTTGAATATCGTCGCGTGCCAGGAAGGGAAGGGAAGGGAAGGGAAGAAGCGTGACCAAAAGGGACAACGATAGGGGGCACGAGTCACGAGGGGCTGATTTTTCCCTCGTACATCTCCGAAAGACATCTCATCGACGTAATTAGTTGTTAGTCCTGCATACGTGACCCCTCGGCACTCGTCCACGGAATACGATATGAAGGAACGGAGTTTTATCTAGCGCGTACACGCGGTCGGACTCTTCTAGTAGACGGCTCCGACACGACGGTGAATGTAAAACTGCCAGAACGCATGCAGGAATGTAGATTTTTCTTGTCAACTTTCTACAAGCCTCTGACGTCACGACGCCACTCGTTGCCGAATGCATTATAGCCCGTTTCAAAAAAAAAAAGTAGGCTCGAACCTATTAACCCTAGGGACACGCGTCTTAAATCGTATTTCAATTCTTATACTTTTATTATCGACGCGATTCTAAGGGAAAAATTTTGTAAAAAAAAAGAAAACACCCCTCCTTCTTCGAAGCCCAAGAGCAGACTGACCGGCCTCCGCGCGATGCAACTGGCCTTATCAGATGCAACTGGCCCGTTTACCTAGGGCTGAAGTAACAAGCCCTGTGATTGGCGGAGTACGACTGATGAGACAAGCGCGGCTATCTGATTGGTCGAAAGTGATTGATCGATAGGGCTGTTGTCAAAATAACGTATCGTAATATGACTGGTACAAACACCTATAGATTTTTCTTTAATTAAAAATTATTCCTGAATAATATCGAGGAGAAGCGAGAGACCGAACGAGCAAATACCTAGTCGGCTGTGTCGCCTAAGATTACGCGCAATTAATGCAGGAACAGCGATAAGATAAAGGAATAAAATAGTATTCGATTGATCCAACGTAACGCTGTTATCTCGCATATTTGACCCGCTAGCGTAAAATCATTATTCAGTGCCTGTTCTCGGCTATAAATTTGAGAGATAAAACTCGAGAATGCAAAGGGAACATCGAGAACTCTCGTGCAATACTCGAGGAGGCTGCTATCAATTGTAGAACCCTCGACGAATACTTTTTGCCTTAGTTTTTCTAACAATAAATTACCGTTACTTGTAATTTTCTTCTCGAAGAAGAACGCAAAAAAGCGTAATTATTGTGGTTGGTAATTTCACTTGGGTTTAGCCGGCTGAAACGATTCCATCATCGGTACGCGAGTTACATTTCCTGTAATTGAACCGAACTGGCTTTCCATTTCACTTTTCACCGTTACATTTCACCAGGAGGGAATTTAGTTACGATAGTAACCTCTTCAGCGTACTTAAGGGTTCGTTCGATGTCTGAAAACCACTTGGTCCATTATCGGTTGAAGTAGTTTCAAGAACAACGATGACTGCCAGATGATGAAGACGTAGGCTATTCAGAACTCGAAGAAAAATTGTTTCTCGTGTGATATTTTCATTCGTGTAGATCCAAAATAGATCCCGGGAACTTTGGTATCTCTAGCATCTAACGGTTGCTCCTTCGTCGATCACCAAGTTTCCTCGCCACGGAGCGTGCACAATTTTCTGAAATTCAATGGTCCGTTAGAGAGGCAGGCGAGCTTCCTTGGATTCACAGAGCGAATCTGATCGACGAAGCGGAAACTGGAATCGACGCAATTCCGAGGAGATCCACGTATCCTTAGAGCTCGGATCGCAGGGCCGATGGAATGCGCGGGAAAAAGAAAATATTCGCTTAAACTTATCCAACTCTGACTCGAGCTCTCGAATTCTTATTTTTCAATACTTGTTGGTCTTCCTCGCGTTACCGATGGAAGGTACGATAAAAAGAGGGTATTCGACGTGTGGTCTTATTAAATTATTATCGATCCGATTAGACAGCTACTGGCGGGATAATTGGATGACGATCATCGTCTGAAACGGCGCGGCGGCTCATTGAAAACGGCTTGATCGCGCAATATCGATTAAAATTGCTGGATACAGGATACGAGATTTCCTTCAAAGTATCCGCTATTAGAGACTTTGAATTAACGAGGGAAAGGTGGGATAATTGGTGCATCTTTTTCGCAGCTCGCATCTTAGAATTAGAATAGAACATATTTGTCAGGAATACTGTTAATATGCTAATCGACGTGGAAGGAAACATTGTAATGGAGCGAGAACATGTAAAAATAAATTTTGATAAGATAATAGCGGTTAATGATTCACGACTGATCTTCGGGTCATGAGTTACGCACTTTGCAAAATCAGTAAACAGCAGTAAATTTGATTACAGAGATTAAGCGTTTGCATAAATAACTTGTGAATGGAAATATTTCCATTCTCGATATTTTATGTAGTTAAATTTTGAAACAGAGATATTTGTGTCTGAAGACAAAGATTAAAAAATTACATAATATACATCAGTGAACGTTATTTAAGAAAATCATCAGTTTCTGGTTGTTGCAAACTCTTCTTTGCATCTTCTTCTTGAGGACGTGTAAAATGTCTTAAAATTATTAGTTTATTTTTCGTAGTGTCACTTTATCAAGTATTTCTATTGCTTCAGAGTGACTCACATTTGTTGATTCTTGATGTCATCCAATATTAGTAAAGCTTCAAGTTCTATCTTCATCTTGTATTAATAAACATATTCTAATACTAACAGATGATCTGAATTATCATTTGGAATAGGATCTTCCAACAGACCTTCCCCAGGAAAATTAAGTTCTATTCCATGGGGTGTTTTCCAGCTACCCCATGCTTTCAGTAAATGTAGGATGAGAACCTAACATTTCATTGAGGCATTACATTCTTAGGTCTTTTAAGAGCTTCTCTTTTGATTAAATTATCTTTGGAAACCATTTTAGCACAAAAACCTTCAATTTCCTTTCTGATCCTCTTGCATTCAGAAACAGTTGACATTCTTATACCTAAGTCAGCAGCAGCATTGTTCAATGGCTCACCTTCATCTGTTCGCAACAAAGCTTGTTTTCCCTGTCATACTTATAAATATCAAATGTTGAAAACAATATATCCTGCAATAAACATTGTAATTACTCAGCAATGAGCAAGAGTTGAGAGTTATTTTTAGATAGTCTTGACCTACTTGTAACATTCCTACTTGCAACATCAATTAATCACCCAAGTTCTGTGATATAACGAAGAATCATTCTTGGGTTACTTGTAACAAACACTAACATACTTTTCTAAGAAACAAGCATCTGTAATACACAAATTTTAGTGAACTATAAATTCAGCTAATAGAATAGAATTCAAATAAATCAGTCTACTTTCTACTCCGAAATACTCGGAATATTCTGCTCGCAGCGTCCTCTGTCGTTTATCTTTTTTACTAATCAATTTGAATATTCAAAAAGCCCGGGGGGAATCGAATCTAGGGGAAGGTTTGGTAAGCCCCGGGACCATTCTCATTACTGTACATAGCCTCGTTTTTTACAAACTAAAATTCCACTTGTCATCGAAGTATCGAGAAGAAGGTCTGCCGTTCATCGAAATTCAAATCACCCAGTTCCATCGCGTCCGGATAATCCAAGTCCATTGTATTTATATCGCCGATGTAAATTCCCTCGCAAATTCGAGCCTCCTGCTCGACAATGAAGGGGGGCCTAATGTGGCGCGTGGGAGTACACAGGCTATTAACGTGAAACTTACAAAAGGTACCGCAAACCACACTGTCCTGTAGAATACGACCCACCGGGATCCTCGTGACTGAATGGTGTACATTTTCTGCGAAATAATACCTTTCATTCAGTCATATTCTAGATAATACATGGGTAGACCAATGGGTCAGGTATATAGCGAAGTACATTAAAATATATGAAATTGCGAGTTCAGAAACGCAGATAATCGGATAATGCAACTCGTTGCTTAATCTGTTATGTGAAAGTTATGATTTAACGATTAACGTCCGGCAGGAAATCAAGTGATTCACCTACACCTCGTAATTAAAGGTGATTCCTGTGAAAATTTTTTTAACGACCAGATAATCCCTCTTTATTTCACGATTATCGTAATAAGTGTTTTCCCGCGAGCAACACCGAGGTCGTTGTTACTTAAACGATCAAGAACTGAAACTGTTACGAGGAGTTCGGAATGAAGGGTTCATTGTGAGAAAGTCACGCTAGTATTTTTCATTCATTCAGAGTTGAAAATAAAATCTTTCCGGCCGTGATATACTTTAGTTTCCGATCGTGACTTGACGAAAACGGAGCCGAGTAAGAAACCGGAAGTGATGCTAGAGTCGGCGCAACGGTAGATCCGACGCCATCCTCGCGGTAACTTACGGATCGTGAAATTGAAATGAAATGTCGGACGCATGTGCAAACTTCCGCGAAACCGGTGATGTCATTCGTATTAACCGACTGTCCTCCGACTAAACAGATTACCGCTGGATCGCGATGGAGTATTCTTGTTTCGCGGTTATGTAAATCGCGAATGTAATACTTACATGGAGACCGACCGATCGTCGTTACGAGTCGAAAGGCTTGAAATCTTTCAGTGACTTAAGAACAAAGAGGAGAAGGAATCGGGAACAAAGAAGAAGATACTTGCCGCGTTCGATAGAGCTAGAAGAAGATCGATGCGCGGCAGGAAGTTTGAAATTGCCCCGGAAATACGGTGAACGGGAAGAGAGGGCTGTGGCAGAGCAGAAGACCAGGTGAAATCTGAACCGTATTATTATCGAGGCTTGTCCCAGAGTCGGATGGAAAGAGACACCGACGCACTATTGACACTGATAGTCCGGGCAAACATTCATCCAGTCTTCTCGCGTATACGTGCACATGGTCGTTGGGAAAAAAAAGAGGATGTGACAAGGTCTAGCAAGTTCAAACGACATGACGACAGGCCTATATTTGGTGGCTGACAGACTGGTCCCTTCTGTTTGGTGCAGTGCTGTGCGACCCGACTGCACGCATGCATCGGATACCCACACGTCCCTAATTTACATTTTTACATTTACCATTACACTGGAAATCGTACGCTGTCTCCAAAATCACAGCTAATATTAATATTACAGTAGTCTCTCGTTATATTGCCGCGGTGAGCCCGTAATTGTTCTCCCTAGTTTGGCAGCACGTTGCATCAAGGTGTACATACCCATTTTTCTCAATATCTCAAAGAAATTTCACAATTTCTGCAGTCTGGACCTAGTATTTGCAAAGTTGTATGATGTTAAAGAAGATGTTTTCTGTGCAGTCTGCAGATATAATATCTTGGAGCTTACGACACTCTCTTATCTCTTCCCGAGTGTGCATCGTGCTCTATCAAACTAACACGAGAACGTTGCTCGAGTTCTAAAGGTGTCGAACAACTTGCGTGCCTTTTTCCTTTGATCGGAATTAGAACGATGGATAGCCACGCGTTTTACTTTCTTTAACGTAAATAGCAACACGTAGGTCGTTAGAGAACTTTCTCCGATGATTTTGGTAAGTGTTCACGTGTATGCTAATGAGCTACGACGTGTGTGTCCGTGAAATTATATTTAACAATATTTTTATATCCATAAGAGCGTTGGATTCGATACGATAATAATTTTCTATCGGTTATGAAAGAATACGAGATTTTATCTAGACGTTGCTGAAACCCTTTGAGGTTTCTTTGCTTCTAACATGGCGCATCCAGCGTACTTCCGGTTTCTATCTCGTGTTTCCTATTCGCCATGCGAATAAACCAGCTCGTACGGTACCCATTGCAGTCGAAGCTGAACGATGAAAGTTAATACAAGTGAAAATCGGTTTTGTTGTTACTGTAAATATTAGGAAGGAAGTGATCGAACGTATAAATAAACGCAAACGTGATAAGTTTATCTTGATGATACTTTCTCCTGTGTAAAATAGTTGAAATGAAATTCAAGGTAGAAATGAAGAGTGTTTAATTAGCTAGATGAATGTTGTCGAACGAGATAGGGTAATGGAGTAACAGCGGTACGATGAATTCATCCATTATAACGTCATCGCTACTTTTGTCAGATAATCATGATCGGAGTATGTCGGGTAAAAATGTGACATAATCGTCGGCAATTTTCCTTTTGATTCGCAATATTTTTTTCCACGTACAATATTCCCGATACCGACGTTTAATGGGGAATTTATCTCGAGCGGTGTAAAGGTCTGCCGTCTTATCGCGATATATCTTGGAGTTAATTAAAGCAATGACTGTCGAAGATATCGGCGATATTAATAATATTCAATTTTCTGTAAACTTAAAAATCTTCGCACGATTGATTTCGATGTTTCGAATAATCATTCCACTTCGATGCGTTCCATCGTAAGCGCGTACTTCCGGAACGATGCCTCGTTTCCTGCTACATTGACGAACCTTACAACGATTCCGCGTATTTGAAAATTACATCAGAACGAGTTAAGTTGGTTCCATAAAAAATTTATTTGCGCGAATGACGCGTTTTTCTGTCTCGTGACATCAGAGGCTTAGGTGATTCAATTTCAACAAAGATTATAAGGAGGTAGTTCTTTCATTTTAATTTCGAAGAATTTTTTTATTGCAACTTTTACCTGAATACTGCTAGTTTTTTCACTTGATCATTATAGAAACAAATTATCCTTGATTACAAAATCAAACTAAACGTCTGTCCCGATTAATGTATGCAAATGTTATTCTAACAGGATAGACGTTCTTGTGAGAAAAAAAGCGTCATGGTTCTTGTTCAATTATATAATTACATCGCAATTTGTATACGAACGATCGAGTAGGAAGTTGAAAACGATGTACATGCGACACCCGATCGGTCATGTCTGTTTAATTTCATAAACACGTCTCTTATGACTGCTATTAGCTTTGAATCATTTCTATTTTATTCGATGCTTAATCGAAATGATAAATCGTATTTTGTTTTCAAGAAAATTTGATGAAACCACCTGCAGGTTACGGTAGTGAGAGGTGTACAGTAGCGAGTAGGGAGGACTTCTCAGAATAAGATGGTGATATAGGTACTTACATTAGATATAAGTACTTAGAATCTAGGGAAACTTAAAATACGGAATCGCCCAATCTAGGGAACCCTAGAATACAGAATCGAGTAAAATCTACTACCTTGCATATTTCTTAGATTTTTCACGGGTTAAATCATCTTCTTTTCTCTCTTTCATTTAATTACAAAAATTATTATTAGGGAAATTGGCCTTAATGTTAATTACGTGGTGATTTTTAACACTCATTTCAACTGGTTTGATAGTTCTAGTGTTAAGTATTATAACGAGTGGTGGTATCTCCTGCTATATCGCCATATTCTCTAGGGAAGTCCACCGTGCTCGGTGTTGTACATGTACACTTGTACTTAGCTTCGACTACATAAAAGAACAGTGGACATAACACTCTCGCGATACGCGATAAGAGTCCTGTCTGTCAGTGGTCTTTGGCTAACAGCTGAATCAGTTCGGTGTCGCTGTTCGCGAACGTCCAAACGCGATCTACTGTTCGTTTAGAAACCGTGTGTTTTTTTTTTCTCGAGAAATCAGTTAGTATAGTGAAACGAGTCATGATTACAAGGATCAACGGCCATTAGAAGAATCGAAGAGATGATGTCACGCAATTATTACGGTATGTAGTGTAATTACTAGCCGAGGAATATGCGAATCATCCCGATGGTCAGGGGATCACAGTTAATTAATCGAGCGATCTTTGGTATTCTGAAAATAAATTTATATTTATTTCTCTCCCAGATTGATTCTGTTATCGAAATTCATTCGTAGCAGATATAGTTTACGTATAGTTACGTGTTGTTCGATGTTCGACAAGAGAGTCGATGATTAAGCAACCACACCTGTTTGCTACTTTATCTGTCTAGATAAGAGATTATCTGTTGAAATTCTCGTCGCACATTCCATGTAATTAGAGCTCAATACACGGCCTCTGGGTGTCGTTTGCTGTTTAGCTGTGAGTGTCGTGAAGCGGCTCCGGACTGGCTTTAATCTTCGTTGTCTGCGATCTTCATTGCGTCTATTGTCCTTTCATTAGCCCCTGTTTCAATGATCTATGTGTCATTCGACTCTTAATAACAATATCAATGTATTCTAAGAAACGTTTAGAAAATGAACAGCGTTGAAGCAGAGGCTCCTTGATTTTTAATTAACACATCGTTAATTGTTGACGCAAAGCGAGGTGTTAAAATGTTATTTTAGAAATTTACGTAACCAGCCGGCTCGCTATACTTTTTCTACACAGCGAATTCGATGAAAAATACGCGAATTCAGTCGGAAAGCTAATATTTCGAGCTGCTTTAACAGCAAGATTTGCGCGAAACGAAACGTGTTTGCAGACGTTCCGCTCGAAGAATCCCAAGTGCGTGCACACATGCGGTTGTTACATCGCGTTACATGGTTTCCAGCAGCTTAGAAACTTGACGACTAAAGCCAAAGAAAAACAGAGACAGAGAAGCTAAGCACTCTAATCAAATCTCCGATGCTCCCTGCTTGTCATTGCCCTCGGTTCGCACGCGAACGACTATTGGCACGCTTTTCAGCACGGCTTCCTTCACGCCTTGAACGTGCATGTTCATCAGAATCTTTTTTAAAATATCGAGATTCGAATGATATCGAATGGCGCTAAATATTTAATCCGTTATAATATTGGACGAAGCGAAATAGTATGAAATAAAATGTAGAACTATGGCGCGGAACTATTTCAAACGGTGGTATTATTATCAGTGTACCCCGATAAGGTATATCTGCCTGGAGAAAAATTCACTTCCATGCCGTAGAAATAGAAAATCATCGCCCACGAACAAGTAGATCAACGTCACTACACAATGTCCTTCACATTTTCTCTCCCCACGAATAAACAATAATATTATCTCTCGAGCGATAAGCTTTCTAACACGAATCGATTATATTATTAATGCAACGCGATGATAAGGCACGAGGATCGAACGTGTCGTTGATCGAGATCGATTTCATGGAAACTTGAATTTTTAATTTATTTTAGGTCACGTTTCGGTGATTCGTGTGTTTCAAAACACCCCCTATATGCAAATCTCATTTTTTATATTTCATTTGAAATATTTGTTGCCGTGTAACGTCGTCTGTAAGGTTTCTCGAGTCAGATGAAAACAAAAGGATTAAACGTACTTTCACGATGATTTATTGGTCGAATATTGTGAAATATTACTGGGAATTCTGATATCAAGTAACTTCAAACTTACCAGTTGTGACGTTTGATAACGTGACTCGAGTGGTGTTTCGAAGCTAAGAGAACTCTACGATTCGAGAGGATAAATAAAGAATTTATACGAAATAACAGTTTGAAATATGCCTTCGTTTATGTCGATGTTAAACTACAGGATCGAAATGTTTGCCCGAAATAAAAAAGTAGATCCAGCTAAGAGGTATGAGACTGGTCGAGCAAAATCCGTGACCTCTGGTAAAACAAGCTTTAGCATTTACGAAACGAGTTCCTGGCTAAAATATTCTCGGGCAGGTATTAATTAAAAATCGTGATTCCTTTCGCTGCTGAATTCCTTATTTACGTCTGGATCGTTCGAACAGAGGATAATCGATATTAGAACAATTAGTTTCAAATTTTTTATTTTAATCCTTTACACTAGTAACATTATTGACGGAAAAAAAGAGAAAGGTGGGAGAAAAAGTAAATAAGAGCAAGTGCTAAGAACGTGTAGTCGAGGAAACGGACGGCTTTTTGCCAGCATTCGTGACTCGACAAGATTATTGTCCTCGGTTTATCGTCGCTCGGACATGTGTCATAAATTGTTTGCCGCCTTATAAGGGCTGACAGCCGAATAAACGCGAACGGGAAGGTGAATCGTTGATTTTTCACGTGCACGCGAAAACGGGAGGCTGGATAAACGAAATTAATGTTCTCTGCCTACTTACCGTAAAATTTGAATAAGAAACGTAAACTTCCGTTTCCCTTTCAAGCGTCTGTTTTTATACTTTCACGGTTAATTTACTCCACGGTGTGTGTCTAATTTTGGGTGAAATGTTTGGTTTCAGGGGCGCAGTATGTGCCCGGCGCTGGGCTTGGCGCCGCACCCCAAAACAGGACCTTCAACTTTGAATACGTACCACCGTCTTATCCACCGAGCAGAGCCGACAGATACAGGGGTGGTCCTGATATACAAAAAAGAATGACTCAAAGGGAAGACGCGCTTAAATTTGAGCAGGGCCGTATCAAGGCCCTGCAAGAGGAACGTCTCCATATACAAAAGAAGACGTTCACGAAATGGATCAACTCGTTCCTCTTGAAGGTGCCGTATTTAAAATGAATCCTTCCATATTTTTTTAGAGAATCTTAAGTACAGGGTATTTCGAATTTAATGTAATTTTCTCTGCTGACAATGTTATATAATATTAAAATGAAAACAAAACGATGGTAATATCGTTGGTACACGAAGTCTCAGGCGTATCTACACAGGAAGAAATCCAACGAGTCGTCGAATCGATTACTTTCACTTTACAGGCACGTATGGAAGTGGACGACTTATTCACGGATTTAGCAGACGGCAAGAAGCTTTTGAAATTATTGGAAATCATTTCTGGCGAACGATTGGCCAAACCTAACAATGGGCGGATGCGAGTGCACAAAATCGAGAACGTGAACAAATCGTTGGCGTTTCTTCACACGAAGGTAAGCCTAAATTACGTAGGAAACTCTAGAAGATACCTGTAATAGAATTTAGGGAACCCTAGAAAGTACTTAGAATCTCGGGAATCTTAAAATACGGAATCGCCAAATCTAGGGAACCCTAGAATGTAGAATCGCCGAGTCTAGGGAACCCTAGACTACAAAATTGAGTACAATGTACTATTTTGCATATTTCTTGAATTTTTCACGGGTTAAATCATCCTCTTATCTCTCTTTCATCTATCGAGCAACAAACGGATGAATTACAAAAGTTATTATACCTCTGACAAGTAATGTATTCGACGCGTTTCATACACAATCGCGTAAGTGCATTATAACCCATACGTGTGCACACATATGTACCTGCGAGCCCTGTCATAAAACTATTATATCATAAGCTACGAAGCATAGAGGCCATTCACGAGGACTTTGCACTTGCAGAGCTTCGGGCATGCAGTGTTCCGCGTTCACGTAGGACGTCTCGAAACTCTGTGGTTCTATCGACTCCGTGAAATGTTGCTAAATGCACTTTACCGCTCGGACAATTATTTGTACACGCGTGAAAGATCGTACGATAAAACGATCGTAACGCAATTGTGAAATATCCATGGTAGAAGTCGTAAATGATCTTTCGCATTCGATCCATTCGTACGTCGCGTCGTCTTTCTATTTGTTCAATAGCAACGATCGAAAGAAAATCTTTGAAAATAATAAATTCTTTTACTTTATCATCCGAAGACCGTTCGATGATTATAGATGGTTCACAAAATCAAGTCACGAATCGTTCGACAAGACCTTTCAAAGATCAGAGTCATCGAGTGGAACGGAACGTTGGCTCGGTCAAACGTGAATCGAAGCACAGATAATATTGTCATTTATTAATGCGCTGTCGTGGAAAAGCTTAGACGGGAGAAAATTTCCGTTTTCGCTTGCATAATCTTTCTTGCGTAACACCCATAAGACGAGAGAGTAATGCTGTCGCGAAATTCGAAAGACAATCGTGAAAGCGTGAGAATTATTTTCTACCAGTTCCCTAATGAACAATTAAATCCATAAAGTTAATGAACAAAGCTGATTGTAGAGATGCCGAAATGGTGTCTGTTTAATTATTCGATAGAAGACTTCGTTTATCATTCCGGGTATAAAATTCCTAGGGAACCCTAGAAAATACAAGGTACCCTAGGGAATAATTTCAGCCACGTTAATGGTAGATAGATCATTGACCAGCCGATGCCAACGCCTCGTTTCATTCGATCGTCATTCGATTCTCTTGTTACCGGAAGTGTCAGCAGCTCGTCTCGCGTCATATTTTCTCTCTCACGGTCTCACGTGTTCCAGATTCAGGCGTATTCGAAAACTGGTTCCTCCATCGGCTGCATTTTTCTCATTCTTTACCTCGGAAAGGTCGTCTGAGAGATAGAGGAAAGTTAAAAATTTTGATTTACGAACCAGTCCCAAAGTCTACAATAATATTGACAAAAAAAAACCTGAATTGATAAATGAACGGAAATCTGTGTATTCAAAAATGACTACTAATCGCAGCGGCAAGTTTCACGAAAGAGAAACTACCTGTTTAACAAAATTCCAACGAACGAAAGAAATCATCGGCATGTCGTTTGCAAATCATAAAAGAAGAAAGTACTTGAACGTGTTCCAAGAGCGAGTGAACGCATTTCAAATCGACCGTTTTTCTCGGTCACAGACAGGCGTGAAAATTTCCTTTTACGGTGGAAATTAAAGAATAAAGACACGTGTCTAACGTTTGAACGGGTTAAAAATACGAAGAGGAAATATCGTCGATTCCTCGTTGAAAATGAAGGAATTTCCTCGACTTTCTAAGAGCGTGGTCGGTTGAAAAACGTTAGCGGAATGTTTGCATTAGCCGAGAATCACCTTCCAGAAATAACTCGTGTCCTTTCCAGTAATCCAGGTGGGAGACGACACCGTCATCGTGGCGAACGCGATAAATGATTGATTCAATTGTCGCTCGATCGTGTTTCGAATTCGAACGCGAATCGCCCGTCGCTTTTGGCCATGAATTTTAATCATTGCCGCCTCTTTTAAGCCTTAACTTTGAAGTCCGTTTAAATTCCAGAGAAACGTGGATATTGAATCTAGGGATCCCTAGACATGCTCTTCCGAAGAAAAGTTATTTGTTGAAAAATTGAATAGTTGAGCTTTTTTTATCGAAAGATTTCAAGGGAAATGATTATCCGTGACGGTTCGATCGATCAATTTATTCGAGCATGGAAAGGACACGTTTCGCGCGTGCTTATTACCGCTTCGTCGTGTTACGAGATCCGCGATTGCGGCGTTACGTAAAAGGATCTTGCTAATCGTGTTTAAAAACCATCAAATATGCGGACGTGATTTTAACAAGTACGAAATTTATATCTGTGTACCTGGTAATCGACGTTCAACCCTTCTACCAGTGATCATAGAACCTTTAGCGATCGACTGCTGTAAGAGACACTTTTACTTTTATCATTCGCACGTTTATTAGCATGGTAATTATTAGTCGTTGATCTTTTTTTGGCAACGGAAAGTCTGGAATCCTTGAAGCTTCATTTGCATGACAGAACGTCGACGAAATAAAGCTGCATAAATCATTCTTGCAACGATAATATTATTCGCAGCTAAACCGTTGACTCATTCTTCCTTTTATTTTTTCGTTTACGACAACCTTGAAGGTACTTGTGACCGATTCAACGTTGTTATCCCGAAGCACGGGTGGGCCCTTGCCGAAGGATGTTCCCTCTCGGAGAAAGAATCCAGCAATTAGGGTGGCACGGTTCCGAGAAAACCGTAGTCCTTGGCATTTGAAAGGAACCACTCTTCGGTAACATAGAAGAATAGATAAAAAGCAAAATGCCCGACGAAAGGAAGAAAATGGAGCACAGAAGGTAAAAACACAAAGGATACCGAATAAGATAAAAATGATGAGAACGAAGGCAAGGAAATGGGAGGCGAAGAGAAGAGAAACGAATGCCTGCTGAAAAAGAAAGTGAAAGAGGATTGACGAGGAGGTGCTCGTAAGAAAAGGATCGAGAGAATTTTTTTTATTAAAATCATCGATTTCAAGTTTCACCCTCCATCGATGCAACCTACCCTTTCTACTTGAAGCTGAAGCAACGAAGGTAAACATCGAATAACAGAAGAAAGGGAATATCAATTCCCATCCTGTAAGGGTATGGTAAAGGATGCAAAGATCGGACAGGTCGAAGAGAGTCAAGGATCGAAATCGAAGGGAGAGGAATCTCTGGAAGAAGGACGGGAACGAAGGCAGGATCAAAGGAGCGAAATTGTGAGAGGAAGCGAGAGGACTTGAGAGAAAGAAGGGTCAGCGACCGAAGCGAAACTTGCTAGACCGTGAGTCCCGCAGATGTGAAATGAAACCAGACGGCACATACGTTGCTCGTGTGTTGATCATTTCACGTTAGAGCTGCTCCGACCCAAGGAACCGATCGTACAGGCCTGTCTATACCTTGGACCGACCCTTCGATTTTCTTCTAAACGAATCTTTCAACCGGTATTTCGATGATTCTGTTTAAAGAACGATGACTTGTCAGCTGATTCAGAAAAGATAAAGCATCTAGCAATTTGTGATATCGTGTAGACAAGGATTTCACTTTGTTTGACTACTTCTCAATAATTGTCACGAAGGGTATCGCGGTGAATGATTAAACTGGGAATACGAGTTTGCGTTCGAACGGTCGCTGATAACCCTCGCGACGGCGTCGCCCCGTTTAAACGAGGATAAAATGAGAAATGGCCGGGTAAACAATTAATTGGAGCAGACGTAAGTCGCTTATCGGGCCGCGAATTAATATCGCGTCACGATTGCGGCCAAATGGGATACGAATGTGGTACAAAGATCGGAGGAATAATTACAGGCAACGAATATTTTTTTTCTTTCTTTAATACAATTTCCAGAATATCCAAAAATTATATTTAAATTATCGCTTATGCAATGATCCACTGATCCGAGGTGTTAGATATTTCAATTTTCATAAAATATCAGAATTGTATAATAAATTACAAGCTCGATGCGGGCTTAAAGTTAACGTAGGATGCATGACTTAATATCACCATGAGTCACGATCATTGTGGTATAATTATCGGTTGGGAACTCGTCTTCTTCCGGTGCTTTGCCATATATTCGATCATCGTATAAAATAACTTGTTTGAAATTATTTTATTCCATAAATAATCCAGGATCTAAAAAAAATAATTGAATACGATTTTATGTCGATGACCTCGTATGCATTTCCCAGGTTTCTCTTTTTAGCGTAAAACCAGAGAAAGCAGTACAGTAGCGTTTCGAAAATCTAGAAAGAGGCTACTTAGGACCTCGAACGCAACAAATTAGACGTTTATTATAAATATCTTCTCGACTTTCCATGAGGAGGAATCTGGATCGTTAACGGTACAAGTGAAATACGACTTTGCCGTGAATTTATATTTTCATTAAAAAGAAAAAAATTTTTCAATATTCAACGTAACCAGACGAACGAGGAGAGGAGAGAAAAAAAAATGGTCCCAGCTGTTCGGCGGCTAATACCGTGACGATGCAGGAAACAGAGAGGTCCAGTTTGTCGAAGAGGTACAGGTTTAACGGTAAAGCGGGATAACCGATGAGAATCGGCACATATGATTCCTTAAACGATGACGAAACACCGGGAATCTTTCCGTTCCCGGTGTGCAGCCTCGTGTCTGCACGGTCACGATCAGGAATGTCCTTTTGGAGTTGCCGTTCGCGTGCCTTCGATCCACATTCCGCAATACTGCCAAGAATGCCCGTTGCCAGTTGTAAACGATGCCGTAGGAAAACCGCTACGCGGCCCGAGTCGAACAGATTCGAGTAAAGAAGAATTAGGTAGATGGAAATCACTCGTGGTTCGTGGATTTCCATCCTACCATTAACTTACTCTATGGAAACCGAAGCCTCGTTTTCACTTCGCGATAGATCCCATCTTAATCCGTCTGTAAAGGGTTAAATAATGATCTTATCGTCGGCTAAACGATGGTCATTAGTTGTTGCGTTGTGTCGCTAGACGCGGTGAACGTTGAACGTAGGAGTAAAATTGCACGTTAAATGCATTAAGAATGCTTGATCCCATTCCATTGGTCCCGCGGAGACCGTACACCATGGTCCCTGCAGTTTATTACAGCCACGATGGAATTAATTTCCGCGAACGTTTCCATTAACTCGCTTTGCTTGCTTCTCTTTGCGCCGCGCCGTCCCGAAGCGCGTCGATGCGGTGAAGAAGATTGTTCAGAGAAAATGAGACGAAATTTAATCTCGCGTTTGCGAATGCCGTTCGACAAACGGTAAACGAAGATAATTCGCGAGTACCGGCTAGTTAAGAAAATTATTGAATTCATTCAGAAATGTACGCGTGCCTAGTAGAATAATTGTACGATGGCAAATTAATATTCCTCGGGCAATTTTATTTCACGCTTCGCTTCCCTGACCCACTATCTCCTACGACATCGTCCGGAGCTTGAAATTCAACTACGTATTCGCAACTTCATTAAATATTTTATTAAAACAAGTAATACAGAAGACAAGTCCTATAAACCTGCATCAGGATATTCCTCCAGGATGAGTGTAACCGATAACGGTGCAACGGCAATTAAATCGAAACGAATGAATGGTTGATCCGATAAGTATTACGGGAGGATATCTTTAAGGACATCGAGTACGTTTAAGTAGGATACCAGGAGCAACCTGTTTAACGAGAAAATACCTTGTAAAGTTGTTGGAAGATCCTCGGACGGATTAATCATTCTCGCTCTTAAACTAGTTCACCGTACAGGATCCGATACTTTATGGGATGGAAATAAATCCGAAGAATGAATATTGATCGCGCGAATCAATTTACAGATGGGGATGAAATTTCTCCTTCTATTATCTCGCCATTGCGTTGCGCCAGCAGCTGGAAGATCAAAGTGTAAGGTTCAATGAGAGATGTAATAAATTTTCTCTTATTAAGAGCTGAATGGATGCTGTCATTAGGGATCGATGAGGATATTTGAATTGATGTTGATAGAAGAACTCGAGGAACAGCGTTGTAATTGATCGAATGATGATCATACCGTACGACGTCTCCTTAAGAGTACAGAATGATGATGATGCGTCTAATGGACACTTTGCGGGATAATTTTCATCAAGGAAGGAAAACAAGGATGGAAAAGGGAAAGGGGAACAGGGCCGGGTCGTTTGGATCTGGTCGGCTGAGTGTTGCACTCGGGCTGACTCGGCGTGGCTTGCAGGAAAAAGCGTTCGCCGTGGTACGAATACCGGTTATTTAACGCCGTTGCCCTTATGCCGTTTATTGGCTGGCTGTCTCGTTGCACGAGTTTTAACTGTAACCCCACCTTTACGTTGGATGTAACAGTACCGTATTCCAGTCTTACTATGCAGCTCGGGGCTCATTCATTATTCATACGCCGCTGATAGCCGCTCGGTTATAACGTGATCGTATGCAGTTCGACTGCTTGGAAATTCGAAGGTTGATCCCCGTGGCCAGGTTAACGGGTTACCAGACTTAAAGATAATCCTGCGATCTCTACCCCTTCGATGACTTCTTAAAGTCTTAAAGCAATAAACAGCGCCCATTCGAGGGCCCGCAATCCCAGAAAAATGATAACGCGCCTGCTCTAAAGCCTGTTATGCAGATCGAAGATCCGTTATTATCGATCACTTCGACGATCCGTGATGGGTGCCCGTCGTTCCACGCGCGCAAATTATGCGACAGGAAGAGCGCATTTGCCTTGGCGAGTCTTGCAGCGTTTGTTTACACGCCATGGCGCCGCAAGGTAGTTCGCAAAGGCGCGATGATTGATTCTAATGCAAATTGACTGAATTTGTTTGCGAGGTTCGCATCGTTTTTCAATCAGCTCGAACTCTTGTTCGCAACGTTGGTAATTAGACGAGGTGTAATGGTTCGATGCTCGCGCCTGGGAATAACGTACGACTTCCGCATGGAAATGAGAATGATCTTGAAGGCTATCGTCGCGTACTTTTATATAAACAGAGTATCATTTTCACTTATCTCTAATTGAAAAGAATAAATTGAACTACTTCGATTAGACTCCGGGTCTTTAAAAATAATTAAGCAACGAGGCATTTAGGGGCCAAAAATGGCAGCGTTCAATTTAACTTGACAATTTCATTACGGCAAGCCAGTTTCGACTTTCAGGATGCGTTTTATTTTCACCCTTACCTTTCGATTTTCTTTTTTTCTTTCTCTTTTGTATCTTTCGAATTCCTCGAGATGTCAGTCGACCTGAAAGAAACGATTTTCATTTCCCAATGGCCTTGATAGACCATGGCACAAGTGATCGGACGGCATTCCAACAATCGCGAGAACGTCGCGCTTCAGGCGCGCAACCGCGATTAAGTATAATAACGTAGCCGAGAGCGGGAAGGTTTCTTCGGGCCTTCGATTGTTCTTTTACGTTCGAAATCAATGAAGCTGTAAGTTGAAACACCGGTGCAACTTCATCGTAGAAATACGGGACCGTCGAGTTTAGGCTTCCCTCCAGGAAGCTTAGGGGAAGAAGGCACCCCTTCGACTCTCCCTTCGTTTCTCCTCGGATTCTCTCGAGACGAAATACATTTTGACCATGGCTCAACGATAATAACTGTAAACGGATGATCTGGCATAACTTGCACATCGGTTTTTTATCGTACACATGTGTTACACTCAAGGCCGTCTAGCAGTTGTTACTTTTCACATGACGCAACGTGGCTGCATGTCCGTTTTATCGTGGCAAGATGCTCGTGCATAGGCGCCCATTAAGGCCCACTCTTTACGCAATGCACACGATGCCAATAGCCAGCGAACGTGCATTCCTCTCTTTTACTTATCGCGTCCGCGTATGTGTACACACGTGTACGATGGAATGCGAATATCATTGTGCCAGAAGTCCGCCACCGATCCCTTCTCATAAATTCTACGGGCACGTTATGCGGTTGCGTTCACCTGATCCAACGGCAAGGAATTTTCATGAAATCTAGAAAGAGAAATCTGATGATCGACGATAACGCCTCGACTGATGCCCTTTTTTCTCCCCCCTTCCTTTTACTTATGCAATTATACGAATTACTTTTGATTATTTGTAGGTTCGCTTGGAGAGTATAGGAGCAGAGGATATCGTGGATGGGAATCCGAGATTGATACTCGGTTTGATATGGACGATCATTCTGAGGTTCCAAATTCAAGAGATCGAGATCGACGTGGACGAAGAGAATGACAGCAGCGAGAAGAAATCAGCCAAAGATGCTCTGTTACTCTGGTGTCAGAGGAAGACCAATGGGTATCCTAGCGTTAACATCCAAGATTTCACCGGTAATTGCGACACGTTTGTTGTAAGGTTTAATTAGAAGTAATTTGAAGTCTATACGCGTGATGGTTCGTTGCAGGATCCTGGAGGAGCGGTCTTGGCTTCAATGCCCTTATTCATGCCCACAGACCAGACTTGGTCAATTGGTCGGAACTGCAACAGAATAAAAACATTGACAATCTTAATTATGCCTTTGACGTGGCTAATTCCGAACTTGGGATACCGCGATTGTTGGACGCGGAAGACGTGGATACAGCTCGGCCAGACGAGAAATCCATCATCACCTACGTCGCTTCTTATTACCACACCTTTGCCAGGATGAAAAACGAGATCAAGAGTGGCAAGCGTATCGCCAACGTACGTGAATCATTCAAGGAAGCTTAATTTTAAATTACTCATTTGTCTGTGTTTAATGTTTCCAGATTGTCGGACAAATGATGGACGCTGACAAGATGAAGATCCATTACGAAAAGCTTACAACGGATTTGTTGGAATGGATCAAGATGAAAATAGAGGTTCTGGAGAACAGGAATTTTCCCAACTCTCTGGAGGGCATTCAACGAGAATTGTTAGCTTTCAAACAATACAGAACGGTGGAGAAGCCGCCAAAGTACAAAGAGCGTTCCGAAATAGAAGCTTTGTACTTTCACATAAACACCCAATTGAAATCTTTAAATCAGCCGGCGTTTACGCCTCAGGAGGGCCAATTGGTGCACGATATCGAAAGAAATTGGGTGGAACTGGAACGAGCCGAGCATCGCAGGGAAGTCGCTCTGAGAACTGAATTACTCCGGCAAGAAAGGCTAGAACAATTGAACTACAAATTCGAAAGAAAGAGCGTTCTGAGGGAAGGCTACTTGAAAGAAATGATCCAGGTGTTAACAGATCCAAGATACGGTAGCAATTTGGCTCAGGTGGATGCAACGGTGAAGAAACACGAAGCCATCAGCGCTGATATTTTAGCGCGAGAAGAACGTTTCCACGATCTGACAAACATGTCGGAGGAGCTTGTCAGAGAGAACTATCACGGCCTGGAAAGGGTACGAGTCAGGGAACAGGAAGTGTTGCAGAGGTGGAAAGAGCTTCTTGCCCTGCTGGACCATCACAAGTCCAACTTGGTTGCTCTTAGTTTCCTCATGAGTCTAATGCGAGAGATCGACACGACTTTGGCCTCGATTCAAGAGTTGCAGCTGAATTTCCAGAGCACCGACGTTGGTCCGCATTTGTTGGGAGTCGAGGATTTGTTGCAGAAGCACAGCTTGCAGGAGCTGCAGGTAACCGCTCTCGGGGAGACACAGAGGAGACTCGGTAGACAAGCTGCTCAGCACTTGGCTCAGCCTCAGAGCAAAGAAGTGCCTCTTCTGCAACAGAAATTGGAAATGTTGAACCGCGCGTACGACGATTTGGTGGAATACAGTAAGGAACGTAAAGCTCGTCTCGAGGATGCCAGGAACTTCTTTCATTTTCTGCAAGATCACGAGGACGAGGAGTCCTGGCTGATCGAGAAACAACGGATCTGCAAAGCTGGGATATCCGCGAAGGATTTACGAGCAGTCATCTCGTTGCAGCAGAAGCACAAGGCTCTGCAAGACGAGATGAAGGTACGAAGGCCAAAGTCCGAACAGCTTTGCGATGCCGGACGGAAATTGATCGCCGACAATCATCCGTCCTCCTTGGAGATACAGAATCGCATTGATTCGTTGCAAGAACACTGGAAGGTGTTGGAAGAGTTGGCGGCCCTCAGGAAGAAGCAATTAGATGATGCGGCAGAAGCTTTTCAATTCTATGCGGACGCTAACGAAGCGGACTCGTGGATGAACGAGAAGATGGCACTTGTAGCTTCCGAAGACTACGGCGTAGACGAACCTAGCGCACAAGCACTTTTGCAGAGGCATAAAGATCTCGAAGGAGAGCTGAATGCCTACAAAGGTGACGTGCAATCGTTGAACATGCAAGCGGAGAAGCTTATCAAGTCCGGGATTTCAACTCTTGAGTTGTCTGCTGATCCAGAACCGGTTGCCGAGTTGGAACAAGAAGAATGGAGTAAGTCTTTATATCGTATTACAAAGATAAGTAACATTCCTTTCTTGAATAAAGTTTAACGATCATTTTACTTCTGTTAGGTAAAGAGATAAGATTGGTTCCACAGGACGAATGGGTGGACGAAGTCGTGGAAAGATTGGAACCCAAAATGGTCCTCGAGGACCGACTGGTACCCCAAGTGAAAAGTTTATATCCGTTTAACGGTCAGGGTATGCACATGGTTAAAGGTGAGATAATGTTCTTGTTGAACAAGACAAATCCAGACTGGTGGAGCGTTAGAAAGGTGGATGGTGCCGATGGTTTTGTCCCGGCGAATTATGTACGTGAAATTGAGCCTAAAGTGATACAGGTTCAAGTCAGGAGACCAGAAAAGGTGAGAGTAACGCAAAGAGTGAAGAAGACGAAGATGGTGAAGCAGTTAGTTCCTGTTAGAAGAGTGAAGTCTATCAAGTCAACGGTGAAACCGATCAAGAGGAAAACTGCCTCCGACGGGGACAGTGTGGAGAAACGACAGAAAAAGATTAACGATACTTACAGCGAGCTTCAGGAATTGGCATTGAAGCGACACGCGTTGTTGGAAGATGCCATCCGACTTTATGGCTTCTATCGCGAATGCGACGACTTCGAGAAATGGATCAAGGACAAGGAAAAGATGTTGAGAGCCGACGAGGTAACGTTGAAGCGAGACAACGTCGAGACCGCGAAGAGGAAGTACGAGAAATTCCTCACGGATCTATCAGCCTCGGGAAAACGGGTCGAAGCTATCGATGCTGCAGTCGATGAATTCGTCAGACAAGGTCACAGTCAGCTGGACAAAGTGAAGGCTAGACAAAGGCACATCCATCAACTTTGGGACCATTTAAATTGGTTGAAAGCGCAGAAAGAAAAGAGCCTGGAAGGAGCTTCGAGCGTGGAACTATTCAATAGGACTTGCGACGAAGCTCATGATTGGATGTTAGAAAAAATCACCCAATTAGACACCGCAGAATTAGGACCTGATTTGAAAACGGTTCAAGCTTTGCAGCGACGACATCAACACTTGGAGAGGGAGTTGGCACCGGTCGAAGAAAAAGTACATACGAATCTCTACTGTAAAAATAAAAATTTTGAAGTTCTTCCTGTTTCTTATATCTAACGATTTTTTATTTTAGGTACGTAAAGTGAATCTATTAGCCAACAGTGTGAAGAGTTCCTACCCTCACGAACTAAATAACGTAAACGCAAGACAAAACGAAATTAAAGAGCTTTGGAATCAAGTCCAAACGAAGGCTAAAGAGCGCAGGTCCAGATTGGAAGACGCGGTAGGCCAACAAATCTTCATGAACAGCTCGAAGAACTTGATCAATTGGGCTGCCGATGTGCAAGAAACAATGAAGGTTGAAGAACCTGTTAGGGATGTTGCAACCGCAGAGCAACTCAGAAAACAGCACATGGAACTCGGAGAAGATGTACGAACGCGAGAAGACGAGTAAGTATCGTGTTTCATGTGACTCCATACCATTGAATTATTCATTCGCACGTTTAACTCTTCAGGTTTCGTGAAGTCGAAGAGCTTGGAAATCAATTATTACACCGTAATTCAGCTTTGGTAGATGTCAGCGAGCGTTTGGATAAGTTGCGCGGTTTGTACCAAGCTGTGACATCAGACTGGAACGCGAAAGAAGCTTGGCTTCAACAGTGTCTAGAGTTACAACAATTTAATCGCGAGGCTGATCAAATCGAAGCCACGACTAGTTCCCACGAGGCGTTCCTAGACTTCACCGATCTAGGAGAATCTCTGGACGACGTTGAAGCTTTGCTGAAACAGCACGAGAAGTTTGAGAATACACTTCACGCGCAGGACGATCGGTTGAAAGCGTTCAGCGACACTGCTGATAAACTGATCGCTCAGAATCATTACGACAAGGACTAGTAAGTATTCTGGATAAGGAAGAATTTCGGTAAGTAAGAATATTAATCGAAACAAATGTCAACAGCATTAACGAAAGAAGGAATCAAGTTCTGGCAAGACGAATGGCGGTCAAAGACGCTGCCCAGCGACGACGAGCTGCTCTGAAAGCATCGGAACACTATCAACAATTTTCAGCCGAGGTGGATGATCTTCGCGATTGGTTGGGCGACAAAATGAAAACCGCGTCCGATGAGAGTTATCGCGATTTAAACAATCTCGAGCGAAAGCTTCAGAAGCACGAAGCGTTTGAAAGAGAACTGAGAGCCAATGAGGGACAATTGAGAGCAGTGAACAAGGCTGGCAAAGCTTTAATATCCGAAGAGAATTATAGATCAGACGACGTGGGGAAAACACTGAAGGAATTGAACGATCAGTGGGATAGATTGGTGGCTTTGTCTCTGGAGAAAGGTCGAAGATTGAGACAAGCTGCCTCCCAACATGGTTACAATCGTACCATGGAGGATGCCAGGTTAAAATTGGAAGAAATTGAAAACTGTTTGCAGAGCAAGCAAGTCGGAATAGATCTTCGAAGTTGCAAAGAGTTGTTGAAGAAACATCAAACGTTGGAAAGCGACATGTGTCAGTGGGAACAGAAAGTGGACGATCTTGTTGCCATGGGTGAGGAAATGGCTCACGAAGGACATTTTGATGCTGCTAATATATTGAAAGCTAGCCAAGCGACTCAAAGAAAGTACGTATTATTTATACGTATCTTACTAAAAACTTGTTCATTTTTAATATCTCTGTTTTATCGTTGCATAGATTCCGTAGCTTAAAGGAACCAGCTAAGAGAAGACGAGAAGCTTTAGAAGAAAGCTTACGTTTCCACAAATTCGGTTTTGAGTTGGACGCTGAGTTACAGTGGATAAAAGATCATCTTCCTCAAGCGTCTTCGACGAACCTTGGGCAAAATTTGCACCAAGCTCAGACCTTGCATAAGAAGCACAAGAAACTCGAGGCTGAGATTGCGGGACATCAACCCATGATAGATAAAACTTTAGCTTCTGGACAGACTTTGATCGATCAGGCTCATCCAGAAAAGAAGAAGGTAATGGATGTAGAAATATTAAAATGTAACTTGAAGATATTTGCAGGGAAAATTCAGATATACATATTCTTACGCAAAATGGTGAAATTTAAAATAAAAGTTTGTAATTTTTGTACAGTTGGGACTGTTACAAGAGTATTGGGTCTGTAGAGGTAAGGTCGGCACAGAGTCGGCAGTGCATGAATAGCGTTGTTTTGTTGAAAAAGTAATAATATAATTGTTAAATAATCGTCAAAATTGAATAATATAACATGATAAAGTACCCTCAGTGTCATAAAACATATACAATTTTTTAAACAGCAAACTAAACTTTTCAAAGTTTAACACGTGCATGTGCTTGACTTGTATAAATTATTCCAGATGAATTATTTGAAGAATTATTTTATTTTCGATGTGCCGCATTGATGTAGATCATTTTATATTTGTATATATGTTAACAGGATTTTATTTTATTCATTTTAGCAATGGAGACAACTTGTTTGTAAAATTTTCTTTGTCGAAACTAATGATACATTTTTTTCCTCGCATTTGCTTTTTTCTGACGTAATTACACATTTATATAGATACGAGAACTGTGTGATGTACTTGACGAAGCGTGGAGGGACCTGCAAGAAAAAGCCGCAGAGCGAAGCAAGACTTTAGATTTATCTCTGAAAGCGCAAGAATTCTTCTTCGAGGCAGGAGAAGTTGAAAGCTGGTTGAACGAAAAGAACGACGTTCTTAGTTCCACTGATTATGGCAGAGATCGCGATGCTGCAACGAAATTGTTAACAAAGCACAAGGTAGAATTACCTTCGCATCGTCATTAATGTATTAGGAATAATGTTAAGTAAATTATTGGAAATTAATTAATGTCACAGGCGGTCGAACTAGAGTTGGATACTTATAACGGTATTATAACGGAGATGGGACATACAGCATCTACAATGATTAATGCTAAACACCCTGATAGCAAAGCAATAGCGAACAAGCAACAAGCAATTGCTCAGCAAATGCGTGCTTTGCAAAGATTAGCCACAGTAAGGCAGCAACGTTTGATGGAGAGTATGTATCGCCATGAATACTTCTTAGAAAGTAGAGAATTAGAGCAATGGATCAAGGAACAGGAACAGGCAGCTGCCTCCGAAGACTATGGTCAAGATTACGAACACTTACTGATATTGCAAGCTAAATTCAATGATTTTAAGCATAGAATAGAGGCTGGCTCAGAACGATTCAACCAATGCGAAGAGTTGGCTAGAAAACTGATCGCTAATGAGAGCCCTTATATTCAAGATATCGAGAAACGACAGGAACAATTAGGGTATGATTATATCGTTACATTAAACATACATCTAGAATTTATTTGGTTCAGGGCACTTTGAAACTTTTATTTCACTAAATGCATGTTCAGTTTTATGAATTTAGTTAATGATGTTGCCATTACTTTTAATAATGTTAATGTAGTCTTTAATCTGATGATACATAAATAATAGAGGTGTTTGAAAAAATATTGTAATTACTTTATAAAAGAATAGAATGGTATCAGGTGTGATTATAGCGGTGTTGGGTCACTAACAGTATTTTTGTATATATATTTAACGCAGACCAGAGGATGATGACCCTGTAAGTCAGGTGCAGAGACAGCATGCCGCAATGGAGTAAGTGTATATTGTAGAATTTTATAATGCTGTATTATATGAATGCAAATATGAACTGTTCTGGCTATTGTATATAAATGTAACGTAAAGACTATCCTATAAGTAGTCTTTATAAATATTTTTCACTACTTTATCAGAGAATCCTGGCAACATCTTCTTGGCCTCATTCGAAATCGCGAGCAGAGGTTGCAAGCTGCGGGAGAAATCCACAGATTCCATCGAGACGTTGCGGAGGCTTTATCTCGTATACAAGAAAAAGAAGCAGCCTTACCGGAAGATCTGGGACGCGATTTGAATTCCGTCCTGGCGTTAATTAGACGTCACGAAGGTTTCGAAAACGATCTAGTCGCGTTGGAAGCGCAGCTTCAAGTTCTCGTTGAAGATGCGTCCAGATTGCAAGCACACTATCCGGGTAATAACGCGGTGCATATCGATCAACAGCAACAAATCGTAGTCGCTCACTGGGAAGAACTGAAGGAAAGATCAGCGCATAGACGGGATCAGTTGCAAGCAAGCTGCGATCTGCAACGATTTTTGACTCAAGTCAGAGACCTGATGAATTGGGCGGCTGGTCTTCGTGCCACGATGTCAACGGAGGATAAAGTGAGGGATGCTGCGAGCGCGCAAATTTTGAAGGCAGAGCACGAAGCTCTGAAAGGAGAGATCGAAGCAAGAGAGGACAGCTTCAGTTCAGTTCTTGATTTAGGTGAAGCCATGGTTCAAACTGGTCATTACGCTGCCGTAGAAGTAGAAGAGAAGTGCAATCAGTTGCTCGATGAAAGGCAAAAGTTGCACACTGCCTGGCAGCAGAAGAAGATTCATCTGGATCAACTGATAGACTTGCACTTCTTCCTGCGAGATGCCAAGCAATTAGACAATTTGTCGTCCACTCAGGAAGCCGCATTAAGCGGCGACAACTTTGGAGACTCGGTCGAGGAGGTGGATGCCCAAGTGAAGAAACACAACGAGTTTGAAAAATTGCTCGTAACGCAAGAGGAGAAGTTAACAGCCCTGCAAGAACACGGGGATAAGCTTCTTGCGCAGAATCACTTCGACTCACCCACGATTGCAAGAAGACTGAGCGAAGTTGTGCAAAGACGAGCGAGAATTCGCAGCTTGTGCGACGTGCGAAGAAAGAGATTGGAAGCTGGTTTATTGCATGCGCAGTTCGTCAGAGATGTGGCAGAAGCAGAGTCCTGGATCGGTGAGAAACAAAAGAAACTCGAGGCTGAGGCGTCGAAAGGAGAAGTGTCCAGTTTGGAAGACAAGATCAAGAAATTACAGAAACATCAAGCGTTCCAGGCAGAACTGGCTGCGAATCAAAGCAGAATCGAGGAAATCAAAGCCAAAGGAGAGACACTGCTTGCACAGAAACATCCGGCGAGCAATGAAATCCGACAACAGCTGGAACATCTGCATGCATCCTGGAGGAAACTTCTATTGGAATCTGGCAACCGTGGTAGAGGTTTGGAAGAAGCACAGGATATTCTAGAATTCAACAATCAAGTAGAAAAAATCGAGGCGTGGATACGGGACAAAGAAATGATGGTCCAAGCAGGGGACACTGGAAAAGACTACGAGCACTGTTTGAGTCTCCAAAGAAAACTCGACGATGTAGATAGCGACATGAGAGTCGATGACTCTAGGATAAAGACGATCAACGCATTGGCAGATAAATTAATTAAACAAGGCAGGGACAACGAAGCTAAGGCTATCCAACAACGTCGTGATAATTTCAACAATAAATGGAAAGGTCTCCAAGGAGCATTGAGCGCCTATAGAGAAACATTAGCTGGAGCATTGGAGATTCACCTGTTCAACAGGGACATAGACGATACCAGTCAGAGAGTTATCGAAAAATCAGTCGCCATGAACACCACGGACGTAGGTAAGGACTTGCCTGCTGTTGAACATCTACAGAGGAAACAAGAGGCGATGGAGAGAGACATGACGGCCATAGAAGGAAAGCTAAAGGAGCACAAAGCAGAGGCTCGAGAATTGTCGCAGAAGTACCCAGACAAGGCACCGCAAATCAACGGAATATTGTCAGAATTGCAATCGAATTGGGACGATCTTCAGCGTCTCACTCAGCACCGTCGCGAAGCTTTGAATCAAGCTTACACCTTGCACAAATTCCAAGCTGACCTGCACGAGCTGGAACTTTGGGTGGCGGATACGATTAAACGCATGGACGAGTCTGAACCACCGACGACCATATCCGAGGCCGAAGCCCTGCTGGAGCTTCATCAAGAGAGGAAGGCAGAGATCGATGGCAGACAGGACACGTTTAAAGCCTTGAAAGACCACGGTCAGAAGCTTCTCGCTATCAACGAGGACGTGAAGGATGATTTAGAACACTTGGAGGAGATCAGGCAGGATTTAATCAACGCCTGGGAAACGAGGAGACAAAAATTGACCCAGGCTCATCAGCTGCAGTTATTCAAAGAGCAAGCTGATCAAGCTGACAGTTGGTTGGCGACGAAAGAAGCCTTCCTTAACAACGACGACCTTGGCGAATCTTTGTCCGGCGTCGAAGCACTGCTACGCAAGCACGAGGAGTTTGAAAAAATGTTGGTCTCGCAGTTGGGTCGTATCGAGGAGTTAGAGAAATTCGCGAACGAGATCTTATCAGGAGAACACGCGGACGCGAGTATCATAAGGCAACGATTAGCCTCGGTTTGCGCTAGAAGAGACAGACTGCAGAATAGCGCGAGAGCTAGAAGGAAGAAGCTGCTGGAGAGCCATCATCTTCATCAATTCCTTCGAAACATATACGAGGTAGAAGGCTGGCTGCATCAGAAGCAGCAGGTAGCCAGCGACGAGAACTACAGAGACTCGTCGAATTTGCAGAGCAAGATTCAAAAGCACGCAGCTTTTGAGAGCGAATTAATGGCTAACAAAGGAAGAGTGGCAGCGGTGATCAACGAAGGAGAAGCTCTGATCGAAGAGAACCATTATGCTGCTGACAGTATACAGGAACGTTTGGAGGAACTGGAGGCAGAATGGCGATTGTTACAAGAAACCAGCGAGCTGAAGAAGAACAGACTGAACGACGCCTATCAAGCTCTGCTCTTCGGACGTACTTTGGACGAATTCGAGACCTGGATGGACGAGGTAGAAACACAATTACAGTCGGAGGACCACGGAAAAGACTTGTCCAGTGTGGCCAATTTGTTGAAGAGGCACACGAATTTGGAGAACGATGTCCTGGGTCACAACGAAGCTTGCGAATCTATCAAGGAAACAGCGACCAGTTTCCAGAGGTCCAATCACTTCATGTGCGACGAAATACAGGACAGAGCCATGGTCACCATAAACAGATACCACAGTCTACAGGAACCGATGCAGATACGAAGAGACAATTTAGAGGATGCAAAATTGTTGCAACAGTTTGCGAGAGACGTCGAAGACGAGCTACATTGGCTATCAGAGAAGGAACCTTTAGCTGCCAGTAACGACCTAGGTAGTTCCTTGACCACTGTGCAAAGATTGCAGAAGAAACACCAAGCTCTGGAAGCAGAATTAATCTCGAGGGAGCCTGTGGTGGCTTCTCTGGTCAGTAGAGCCACAATGATGGTTAGAAGCGGGCACTTTGCATCGGAGAAGATCGAGAAATTATCACAGGAATTGCAAGAGAAACTGGCGCATCTCAGGGACGTGGCTAGCGTCCGCAAATTGCGTTTACTCGACGCCGTTGAGTCGCAGATGTTCTACGCCGAGGCTGCCGAGTCGGAACAGTGGATAAAGGAGAAACATCCGCAGTTAACTTCCACGGACTACGGTAAAGACGAAGATTCTGTGCAATCTTTGTTGAAGAAACTGGAGGAAATCGAACGGGATCTTCTCGGTTTCGAGAAGAACATTGAAAACTTGAGGAAACTTTCGCAGGGTTTGACAGAGAGGCATCATTTCGACAGCAAGAATATCACGCAGAAGCAGACGGAGATCGAGCAGAAGTTTAAGGAACTACAGAAACTGAAGGATTATCGATTCCAGCGACTTCGTGAAAGCGAGAAATTCTTTAAATTCATCAGACAAGCGGACGAAGTGATCGAATGGATCGGTGATCAGACGACTGTCGCTGCCTCGGAGGACTATGGTCGCGACGTGGAACACGTAGAGCTTCTCATTCAGATATTCGATAACTTCTTAGCTAGTTTGACGACGAGCGAAGGACGAGTATCCGCTGTATTGGACAATGGACAGAAGTTGATCGAAGAAAACAATCCAGAGAAGGGTAAAATATTAATGAAGATCGAGGAGACGAAGCAGCAGTGGGATGATCTTAAGGAACTTGCTCATGCGCGACAAGACGCATTGGCAGGAGCAAAACAGGTGCACATGTTCGATAGAACCGCGGATGAGACTATTTCATGGATCCAGGAAAAGGAAGCTGCTCTCAGTTCCGATGGTTATGGACACGATTTGGAAACCATTCAGGCTCTGGTGAGGAAGCATCAAGGATTTGAAACTGACTTGGGTGCTGTGAAAGAGCAGGTATGTTTCAAGAATACTTTATAATTATACAGTAGCAATGTAACACAATTTTCTTGTTTTCTTAGGTCGAATCGTTAAAGGAAGAAGCTTCGAGATTGATAGAGTTATTCCCAGATGCTCGTATACACATTGACGTGAAACACCAGGAAGCTGAGGCAGCTTGGAACGAGTTGCTGGAGAAAGCAGCTCAAAGGAGGAGCAAACTGGCGCAGGCAGAACAATTGCAATCGTACTTGGGCGAATACAGAGATTTGATGTCTTGGATAAACGAGATGGTGGCCAAGGTAACCGCTCCGGATTTGGCTCGTGACGTGCCTGGTGCTGAAGCGTTAATATCGAGGCACGGCGAGTACAAAGCGGAGATCGAGACGCGTAACGAGGCGTTCGAGAAGTTTTATAAAACTGGCCAGGAGTTGATAGAACAGGGCCACTTTTTGGGAAAGGAAATCGAGGATAAGATATCCGCGTTACAGCACAGGCAACAGTTTCTGAAGGACACTTGGGAGCAGAGAAGACATATTTATGAACAAAACTTGGATACCCAATTGTTCAAACGAGAAGCCGAGACTTTGGAGAACTGGATCGTCAGCAGAGAGCCCATGTTGCACGATGGAAAATTGGGCGACAGTATTCCTCAGGTAGAGGAACTGATAAGGAAGCACGAAGACTTTGAGAAGACCATCGAAGCACAAGAAGAAAGATTCAACGCTCTTCAACGTATCACCATGTTGGAAGAAGCCTTCCGAAAGCAACAAGAAGCAGAAATGGCAGCGAGACAGGCGGAGAAGGAGAGAGTAGAACGTGCTCGTCTCGAAGAACGTAAACGTAAGGAAGTTCAGAGGATAACCGAAGAGAGGAAACGCGAAGAGGAACGAAGACGATTGATGGATAGTCCTCATCGAAGCATGCACGATGAAGTGAATGGTACGTCGGACGAACACGAATCCATCAATAAATTATCACCCTTGAAGACTTCGAACGTGCCGGAGAACTTAGATTCGACTCCGATTCAAAAATCACACAGCGGCATATCGCACGTGTTTGGTGAAAAATTAAGAAGAACCACTCCTGACATTAAGAGAGCCGAAAGCATGAAAGTGGACACGAAGAAACCGAAGAGGACGCCCAGCTTCACTACCAGAAGAAGAACTCAGAGCTTTAGAAAGCTTCAAAGGATGGAGAATATGGACGCCTTGCCACCAGTCGAGATTCAAGGATTATTGGAAAGAAAGCACGAGCTTCAAAGTGCTGGCAAAAAGGCAGCGGTACGTTCCTGGAAACAATATTACACGGTACTCTGTGGGCAACTTTTGTGTTTCTTCAAAGACATGGAGGACTTTTCATTGAGCAAAGCAGCCACTGCTCCTATTACTATTTTCAACGCCATATGCGAGAAAGCGGACGATTACACGAAGAAGAAGAACGTGTTTAGGCTGAAATGTACAGACGGATCAGAATTTCTATTCCTAGCTCCAAATCAACAAGAGATGGAGGACTGGGTCAACAAGATATCATTCCACGCTAAATTACCACCTAGCCTCCAGCTGTTAAGCTACGACGAATCGCAGAAGGAAGGTCTACAGAGATTACAAAATGTCTCCATAGAACATGGTGACGATAATGTTTCGACCGGCAGTAGCCACACCTCGACCCCTGAAATGGAACGAAAAAATTCAGTAATCAGACGTGACTTATCGAATCAACATTCTCCTAGCAGCGTGCAGATCGAGTTTCTTCAAATGCACAGGCAAAATCAACAGAAACGCGATCCACAGAATAATACAGAGTTCATAGGTTCGCAGAGGAACGAACCGCCTCAAACGCAGACAGAGTTTCTGCAAATGCATAGACAGCAACAATTGTTGGCGCAACAGCAACAATTGATCCAACAAGAACAATTGGCGAGTCAGAGAGATCAGTATCAAGCGAATTCTGGAGACAAACCACCGATACCCCCGAGAGGAGCTCCACCTCCTATTCCAATGAGGTCGCCAAGCTCGGAAGCTCTACCCCAATACAGACGCGATGGTACACGTTAATTTAATATGTATAATTTTAAAGAAATTCAATTCCTCCGAAACACGAGGTCATAGATGAAATGTTCACAGACACAGAACACGTGCAAGGGAGGGCCGTTTATCAGCAACGTAGTGCTACGTTGAACCATAACGGATCTGGCCAGTATTCATCAAATGCAACTTGGCATAGACAAAGTAGCGTAGATCTCAGTACACAACATCAAGGTATTAATAAATACTTTTAGGGAACCACTGTAATCCAGTATGTGTACTTACGTGTAGAGTATCCCTTTTTATTTTTCTCGTTGAACGTTTAAGAACTCATGATTGTTTTGTAGAGTTAGCACCCCCTTTGCCATCAAGCGCCCCTCCACCAAACAGAATGGCTCAGTGGAGTGCTCCTCATGATCCTGGTTAGTCATTGTCAACTGTTTCAGTTGTCTTTCACAAAACGTAATTCATTTTTGCATGAGATGCTTCATCTTTCAATTCTTTATTGTATCACTTGTCCTATGTTATATCCCTAATTGTGAAAGTCAATTATATTTTTATAAAAAGAATGCTTTTCTGAATAAGAGTAGCTATTACATACTAAAAGACAAAAGAAAGTAATGTTGCAAAAAACAATTTCTTCTGTTACAGCATATGGAAATGTTCCCATAAATATTAGACAGGTAAATAGACAAAAGTTTTTCCATTCCATATTTCTATAATATGAAAGTATTTTGTATGAGATCATTTTCATCATGTAGTATTTATTTGTATAATGTGCCTGTTGTAGGGTATGCAGCAAAATAATTCGTTCACGGGTAGACCAGTTTCTTTGCCACCATATGTGGCACCCCCGGCGGTTCCACAGAACGCTCAAAATATTACAGTCGTAGACGGTAGGAGAGCTAGCGAAAGTGGATCAGAAAGTGAACACAGCGTGGGTAACAATCGTAAGGATCGCGATTATAAAAGGAGTTCTGTTTTGAGCAACTTATTTGGTAGACGTAAGAAACCATCTCAGTCGTAACCCAATTGAGAATGAAGTAAAAAGGCGTGCAGATTTTCATGGAACAATGTGGTAAACACTATGTAAAGTTCCTTTGAAAATGTTAGGAAGAACATGTGCATGTGCTATCCTTGCTGCATAGTATGTTAACAACTCGTGTAAATTTATTTATGTACTATACAAGTTTTATTCGAATAGATATATACTTTATATTGTTCACGTTGTTTAATGACGTGAAATGGGTTGAGTTGACCATGTAAAAGAGAACTTCATGGCATAATTGATTATTTTTTCAGTTCTTTTTACAGCTATACAATTACTTTTATCCAGAAAATTATGAATTTTTATTTTACAGTATAATAATGATTTTTACAAAGTTCTGTGATACATGATCAACTCAAATATTAACAAATACACCTGATGTGTCAGGAATTAAAAAAGCATTATTAAAAAATTGTTAAAGAATGCAACATATGGATTTTATAGTGACAAAAATTAAAAAATGAATTATATACCGTGAAAATGAATCCGATGTTACTATGATCGTTAAATTGTTTCATAAATCTCTTTAAATGCACCGTAAAGCTACAAAGGAAAGAATTATGTTAGAACTTATACCTTACACGCGATGGTCGTTAATGAATTTATTTAAAGTGTACCTGACTTTACGAGAAATGTTGAAATGTATGAAAAAGAACATGCGTATACATGAATCGTATACGGTTTAAGTTGTAGATGTCATAATATATGTTGCAAATATTATATATTTGAGAACATCTATTCGGGACCAATGACCCTATAATGTATTAAAGTATCAGCAATATGTACACATATTTTTCAAGATTTAAATATTATATCATTTCTTCTTTTTCTTTTTTGTTTTTTTTTTTACAACAAAGTAATATTACAATGTGTAAAGTGTATTTAATACATAAAGAATAATAATGTATTATGTAGCCTTGTCGGTACTACTCCGTAGTTAAGCAGATCGACAACCTTTTTCTCGCGTTAAGGTGTCGACAACTGAGAATTGAAGAAAGCGAAATAAATGTAATGAACCCGATGTTTCTTATTTTAAAATTCATATTGTGCTTTTGTAGATCTCTAGTTCAAGGCTTGATAAATTTAACTGCAAAATTTGTAATAACATGTTTCCTTTATTTTACAACTAGTACAAAACATCTTTATCATTTGGCAGTATTTCTTTACATAAAAATAGAATCTTAAGTACAGCCGTTAATACAAGACACTGAAAGAAAACTCTTATATTACAGAAACACTCAACAAAGAGATCAGTTTCACCAAGAAACACTTTGTCCTTTGCAAATTTTTCCAAACATTCACATAAAATCTCTTTCTCTGTCTTTCATACAACTTAAATTAAAACTTAAATGCAACAATGATAACAACAAATGATTCAACCTTGATAATGAAATAAAATTCTTAAGTAGCAATTAATAAACTATCCGGTAATGTTTATAAAGTTATCACATATATACAATTTTAACACAAAATTGTCAACTATGACAATATCCGGTCAATATTGCCAAATGAACCAAGGTGAAGAGCATTGAATTAGAACTCTTATCTTCGTTTAAAGATCCTTTCCTTATGAAAGGATCTTTACGACTGTCCAATAAAAATATTGTCCCCGTTAAAACGAGCAGCTTGTAAAGAGATGTCAGTGAGAAAGAAGAGGACAGTTCAGTGTAGCTCGTTCACGAGCGTCATGGCAATGAGCACGTTAACAGTTACACAATGGTCGGTGGTTGAAGAACAGCTGGTGCACGTCTGACTTTCAAAGCTTCCGGACTCATAGCCCGCACCTGTTTCGTGATCTGATCATAGTCATAAGTGACAGCCAGCCCACCCTCCGAGTTCGTTTTTCTACCGAATCCTTTACTCTGCGTCGAGTTGTTATTCTTCTGCCTTTCCGTTGGCGTTGTATTACTGTAAAACGCATCTGCCGCGATGCTTCCCTCCTCTTCTTCTCGACGATATCGCCGGTTCTTCAGTTTTAACAACGAGTACACTGCGATCGATATTAGAAGTAGAAGAAAAAGGAGACCAACCGCAGCTGCTGCTGCGATCACCCTCATCTCTGTTGGGTCCCGAACCAACAATTTAACGTTGGTCGAATCTCTACCCTTCTCGCTCTCCACCAGAAGAGTGTACATTCGTGCATCCTCTTTTTGCAAATCCTTGATCACCAACTTCGCCCAGTAGCAATTTGTCAGCATCTCGTTCTCCTTGATGTGTTCTAAAGGTAGAGCCTCGTATTTTGGATGAATACTCTCTCCTAAACAAAAGTATGAATATCAAAGACAGTGCTTCGGAAGAAAATAATTATGAATAGATTGATGCGATTAAGGAGTTCGTACCAGCTCTGATGTGCGAACTTCCCCATTGCCAAGCAACCAATCTGGGTGGCGGTCTCGAGCAGAAACGAGATTTAAGAACGTGTTCGGATTCTCCTGCCCATCCTAGCGACTCGTAGAAACCTTTATCACCGGAAGAAGGCCTCGCCTGTATCTCAGGTGGGCCGGTTACGTGGAGCAGGTAACGAGCCTCGCTGGGCATTTCTCTCCGCACTCCGTTGATCACGTTGAACGCGACGCATCGATATTCCCCCTCGTCGGACCACATTACGTTCTCCAGACGCAACCGTTTACCACCGTCCTTGTTCTGAAGAGGATTTTCGATGGTCTCGGTGACCCCACCGCGAAGATGTACCCATCTGTATTGGGCTGGTGGATTAGCCTCGAATTCGTCGCATTCGAATGGTTCCAAAGTGGTCGCAAGTAGAGTGGTCTCTTCCAATTTCTTCAACGTTTCATTGACAGTGTTCTCCAGCTTCAATCTAGGCCCGTCTGAAGATAGAAGAAGTACCATTCGCATGATTTATTTAACGAAACGAAGGAACTATGCTCGAAGAAATCGCATTGGAAATGTGACAGCTGTTTAAGCGAGTTTGACCGTAAATTTATCACGAGGAGAGAGCCGGCGCGGTTCTCGAGACAATTGCTAATGACCAAGGAAAGGACAAATTGACGTTCACGTGGATCGGCAAGCGTGCTATTATTTCGAGCGGTATTTCTGAAAAGTGGTTATAGAGAGCGAACTAGAGAGCGGTCAAATCGATCGTTCAATGAACACGGTCGTTCGTTCTCTGTGGAAAGGAAGTTGGTAGCGCGGTAAAAGTCAAGCTACTTGTACGAACATTGTACGTCCAGCCTGTAGTTAGCCGCGGTGCTTTCACCGATAACGTTGACCGCCTTGCAAGAATAGAGACCGGCGTCGTTTCTCTTGACCGGCTCGAATCTTAACTCGGACCCCGTCAAAGTACTGTTCTGCTGCGTTCTGTTTAACATCAACGATACCACGTTGCTCGTTACTATGATGCCAGCTGAATCCTTGAACCACTTGATCGTTCCGCTGGGATTGCTGTCCGCGAAGCATTTCAGGCTCATAAAACTGGCCGAATCCTCGAGAGCCGCAACCAGCAGACGAGGCTTCGTCTCGATCCTCACCTCTGGCGAATCTGAAATTCATAACGCCATTAAACTATCGAACTCTGAAACTTTTTCTCCAGTAATTGGACCTAGTTATCCAGTTGTTTGAGGCTAGATTTCTATTTTAATCAAAGTTCAAATTGCTATTTAATTGGAACGATTCGAAGGTGAATTGTAGCGTGTATCGCAAATGCGTTCGTTCGGCACAAATGTATGCAAAATATACATACAATGAACATCCAGTCGCGTTTCCGCAGAAGCTGGAACGACGCTCGACGGATGGATCGTGATACAACGAATCGGTAGACCATGGTTCTCTCTTTGTCCACGAACTCGTAGGAGACTGTGGGCTGCCCAAGTTTTCGGGCTGTCCACTTCCGTCGCGTTCGTCTGTTCCCTTAAAGCTTCCACTTCGTCTCCGCCTATGTACCTGCACAAACATTGTTATAAATAATCTACTTTAGCATTTAGCAATTTCCCACGGATACCGATTCAAGGTTTGTACCCTTTCTATGATGATTCACGGGGAGACTATGCTCGTGGCCAGTTTCCCCGCTTCTACGACTACAATCTGCATAATTGCGCTCGCCTTTGCATCTTCGGTGCAACTCGGAGTGAATAAAAATACGTGCAGAACTATTTAGACAGCGTGCCTATTAAAGGCAGTAAAAAGAGTCAGCTCCGTTACAATGGCCGGTATAATTTCAGCAAACGCAAGGCATGGTATGAAATTAGGAACCGTTCTCCTTCTGCTCTATATTCGATTCGTTTCCGTGAAAAAAAAAAAAAAAATTGTTCTTGCTGCGTGCAGTCGAGTGAAATTCACTATCGTCGGGAGTCTCTCTTGTGCGGGCATTCGTGTCACCTTCTATTCGAATGAAAAGCGAGAAATCAATCGTGATGAAGCAGCTTTTGAGTGAAAATACAGAGAGATTCTTGGTGGGATTTTTCAAAGGTTTCCAATCTGGAAAACAGTGGTTCATGGGTAGTCGGTGCTCGTGGAAATGGTAACGCCGCTCATGCGAAGGTGATGATCAAGAACAGAGTGAGTTTTATGTTATAAGAATTTAGATGAGGTGTGGCTAGCACGATCGCTAGACCATGACAGGAAAAAGACTCCGCTGGCAAAGCTTTCTGCCGCGTAAACACCGTGTTTACGGCTTTCTTGCCTTCTCTGGGAACCACTGTTTTTGCATTTCAACGAAACACAGAGTTTTCGTAAAACGAGGGAATCCGCAAACGCGAAAGCTCGCATAAATTATATCCGACGCAACGAGGGACATTGCGAAGTAAGGAACGTTGGGAAATGATCGAAGAGATCGTTTCATTTCTGGATCGTTTATCGAAACGACGTCGAATTGCCTTCGAGAAGTAATAATGTAATGTCAGCTGTAACCAGCATTCCTTGGAATGAAAGTTGTTATAAAAACAATAATAGGAGAGTATAACCAGTACCGTTGCACAAAGGTTTTACTACTGTGCGCGATCAGAGGCAGAACAAATGGAATGCGAAAGCGAACCAAATTTCACGTTTAATTTAACGCAGAGATTTTTATCCGCGGATACCACGAACAATGTTTCCGTTTAATTTATCCTCTTTTTCTAAAGTTTTACCCCTCGCGGGTGAGTAATTAAAGCGACTCACCACTTTATAAGGGCAGCCGGATTTCCATATCTCGATACACAGGAAATGGTAACTTCCTGACCCTCCCTTAAAGTCAGGGCGTTGTTTAAAATCGTCCCCCCATATTCCAGCCGTGGCTTCCGGGGTTTCACTGAAATTCATAAAACAACAGGACATTTAATAATTAAACTCCGTTTTAATAGTCGTCTAATAGAAATTTTAATTCAATCGAAGACGAACAGCGAGTCAAGATTTTCATTGAAAAGTGGCGTTGCAAAAATCCTCCGGTAAAAGGAAAAGTAGAACGGAACAAGTGGTTTGTTGCGTCACGTCACGCCCACGTTTGGCGAATTTTAAGCTGACCACGGGAAATCTGCATTGTTCCATTGAGGAGGCCACAGGATCTGATTATATCCGTACAGGATTCGGCATGGATCCGCGTCGAAGAAAGCGATTCTTCAACGTCGATGTAGAAACTCAACGTTCCGTTAAAGCTAACCGCGCTATTTAACGCTTTAACGTTTCGTCTTGCATTATAAAAGCGATTGCGCAAGCCCGGCTGATTCCTTAATCGAGGATTACACCGATCTTTCACGCATTCGAATCCGTAACTTTACGGCTATTCGTAGAGTGATTCTACAAAATGGGATCAGCGATGCATCGAATTCAGATATTTTCCAGATCAACGATCGGTATACTTCTGAGAATATTAAGTGAATTCTCAGATAGATTTCTGTTACAAGAATCAGGTAGTCTGTTCCTTTTTTTTCCCCCGGGGCTATGTTGAGTCATTAAGATCACATGCAGATGCGCCGGCATAAAAAATCAGACTCGAGTGGCAGAAAAAAAGTTCTTCCACTGATAGAGGTCCAAGACGTTTAGTCAGCTAACCAGTGAACTAGAAATTTCTTGGTATTATATCTGGGGTATCTTCTGATTTTATTTTTCTAACATTGTAACACATTGAATAGAAGCATATACCTTAAACCGCGTACTCGATATAAACGTAAACTTCAATTAATTGCTAATCAGCAATTAAGATCTCCTACCTGAACATTATACCTATTTCAAATTCCCCCTTTGCATGCCGTTGAAGGTAATTAATTTCATCATACATTTTCCTTATACATGCACGATTCTATACTGCTCGAGTTACCTAGAGATCTCGATTCGTCTTAATTAAAAAATCAAACAGATGATAATGAGACTACCATTCCTTTTAAGTAGCAATTACAAGTAAACAGAGAAAGCAATAGAGCGGGTAGTCCAATTAAAAAAATAAATTTTCGCACACTTTTCCCTTTGTACCTTACCTCTAACGAGCAAACGCGATGGTAAAGAAGTTAGAGCATCCTGTCGCGTGAAATCGCCAGAAGTCACTTGACATTCCCAGTAACCATCGTCGAAATCAAGGGAGGCTCTCCTGATTAGAAGGGTGCAATCGCTACCCCGTCCGCTGGCCCATTCGTATTTGTCCGGATGCATGCCCACCGGCTTCCGGTCCTTCTGCCAGATGCACTGACCGCGTTTGTCTTGCACCCTGCATCGCAGTTGCACGTCATCCCCGGAGGACACTTCCGAGTACAAAGCTGGAGTTTCTGCGAATCTTTGTTCCCCGGTTATTTGAGCAATTATTAAAAATACTATTGGAAGAACCCGTTGAAAATAGCTGAATTTCATTTTGAAATGTTTTAAGTTCAGACGGTAGTAGTTTTTATTTCATAATTTTCTTTCTTGAAGTTTCAAACCGAGGCAAGCACAACACGCTTCTTTTACTATCAAGTACAAAGACTTGACTCTTTCCTTTTATACCAGTTTGTAATAAAATTACTTTGTTATAAAATACTTTCACTGTAAACACTGTGCACCGAGGTTCGAAACACTTTCACGGTATTTGTACTTAAAAATAATCACATTGAGTGTAGATCAACCGATGCTCTTTATGTTATGATTTAAAAGTTACCGCGAAGTTTATAGTTATTTTTCACAATCAATCAACATTATTTAAAACAACGTCGGTGATCTTCCTGGCGAAGCACATAAGACGGAATGAGCAGTTGTGAAATTCGAATGAAACTCCGCGAACGGGGATCTCCTGTGGCGCCCCCATTGATGCTTCATCGAAACATTTTTACATCCCCCACGAACTTTGTCTTTCAAACTTTCCTCAGGCACAGATAAAAAGGATTCCTTTGAACTATGTTGATATTCACGTATGAACACTCATTTCTATTTGAACAAGGAGGACAAATAAGAAAAGAAAACAGACGATGGAGATTAAACAAAATTATCTAGGACGTCGGAGTACAATGCTAGAAGTACATAGTGGAACTGAGCTGGAGTTAATGCCAGAACGTTCACCGAAGTGGAAGCGGAAGACGGGCCCCAAACGCGGAGCCACGCGTGCGTATCCAACCCTGTCTCCTCTACTCCTATCCTTATTATTCGAGCGTGTTATCATTATGCCATGCTACGACGAGTTTAGCCGCCCATTTGTTCTATATATTCTTTATTTCGCGTTTACCGAGCAAGAACCACCACCGCGCCCACCCAGCCCCCTGAAAAGCGGTTTCAGGAGAAAGCAGACTTATAGGACATTAGGTATATTTCACTAGCAGATGCTCCCCATAAGTTTCAGAGAAAACGACACGCAATGACAATTTATTACAGCCGTCCGTATATTACTTTCCAACTTCATCCTGGCCAATTTTAATGGATGATGTATAATAGTACAATTCGTATACTTTGTATTCGCTTTCTATTCGCTATTTCGTTGACCGATGATTTTGATTTAGATACAGGTAGTTAGGATTAGTCACAGGAATTTTCACAGAGTAATTTGTACGTAATAACCGAGTTAAAAGGTAGCATTGAACCACGTCGTTGATAACCTGATGCTTTAATGAAACGAAATGGCAGTCTTAAGTAGTCGATGAATCGTTGCCTCATTAAACCACGAGTTAACGACTGCGCTAATGAGCTAGTAATAGATTGTCTTACTTTGTTCATCGTTTTATCGACATTGTAACGCTATCAGATCACCAATATATATTTGAGTTTCTCTTGAGTCTTTCTTTCACCGCATCTCGCACTCACAACTGACAAAATACAATTTTAACTTTCTTTAATTCTATTTTTTCTTTAGCATACAGTTTAAAGCTGTACAAAACTGAAAAATTATTAAAATAATTGTTTGACGAACTTGTATTCACAAACTTGTATTTTAAAAAGATCGCCAAAAATAAAAATTTTTTACTTTCGACCCTATCGCTATCTCTTTAAAAACGACTCAAACTACTCAACGAGTTACCAACTCATTTTCCGACAGAGAGTAACCTGTTTCGCGGCTTTAATATAGATGACGCCGGTATCGAATTCAGCATAATTTTTATTGGCATTTATTTAAATAAATGTAAGAAAATTGAAAATTCAAACTTTAATGCTAGTGTATCGTTTGTAACTCTATAAAAAATTTGATATAAAAAATAAATAACTCAAACAAATTTACTGGATATCCGTATATGAAAGTTATAAAAATAATAAATTTCAATAGATATAACAATAATTTAATTAACAAACAATTGTAAAATTATAAATAGTAATTAAATAAATTTGAATAGAATAATCAAACAAAATTTTGCAATATACCCACGCGGAAATGTAAAAAAATAAACAATTTAAATAGATTTAACAGTAATTTGATTAATAAACAATTGTAAAATTAAAAATAATAATTAAATAATTTTTAATAGAATAATTATACAAAATTTTGCAATATACCCACGCGGAAATGTAAAGAAATAAACAATTTAAATAGATTTAACAATAATTTTATTAATAAACAATTGTAAAATATAAAATAATAATTAAATAATTTTTAATAGAATAATTAAACAAAATTTTGCAATATACCCACGCGGAAATGTAAAGAAATAAACAATTTAAATAGATTTAACAATAATTTTATTAATAAACAATTGTAAAATATAAAATAATAATTAAATAATTTTTAATAGAATAATTAAGCAAAATTTTGCAATATACCCACGCGGAAATGTAAAAAAATAAACAATTTAAATAGATTTAACAATAATTTTATTAATAAACAATTGTAAAATATAAAATAATAATTAAACAAATATTAACAAATATCAGATAGAAATAGTTAAATATAGCCGGCCGCCATGCCTGATTGCGCGCGCAGCGCGCCACCGCAAGCGCGACCTCGAGGGAGGTCAAATCTAATCAGTCTTATCGCGGCCGCCGAAAGATACGGATCGAGCTGTCAAACATATACCGGTACGGGTTGACAACATGGATATTCGTGCATGGATTTAATAGTGTGTTACCTCAAGTGTTACTGTGTGTGCCTATGGTGTTTCCTACAGTGTTTCCCATTTGTTTTGGAATATTTGTACGGATATATTAGTGCGTCTTATGGTGTGGTCACCCATGTGTTATGACATTTTTATACAAGTGCATTAGTGTGCTATGTGGTGTAGTACTCCATGTACCTGCATGTGCTTTATTGTGTTTTATGGTGTGGTTTCCTATGTGATTTGGCATATATTTACGGATTTATTAGTGGGTTTTATGGAGTAGTACCCTTTGTGTTTTGGCATATTTATACGGATTTATTAGTGGGTTTTATGGAGTAGTACCCTTTGTGTTTTGGCATATTTATACGAATTTATTAGTAGGTTTTATGGAGTGGTACCCTATGTGTTTTACTATAAATTTGCAAATATTTTATAGTGTTCTATGGTTTTGATCTTCGTATGTTTTGGGATGTATTTGCATGTGTTTTACCGTGTATTATAGTGTAGTTATTCCCATATAATTTTGCATGCATATTTTTGAATTATCCTACGTATTAGCATAATAAATAACAACAAATTGAGAGAAAACGTATATCGTTCAAGAATCGTGATTTTTGTGCTTTCAGATAAGTGCTTTGACCAGTGGAGGTACCGTTTTTTTGACGAGCCAACAGTCGAGCTATGAATCAATCTAATTGTAAGATGTGTGGGGAATGCAGTGGTGCAAGTCAACGATCGGTGAGTCGCATGCTTTAAAGTTCCTCCGGTTCCCATCATGTCGTAGGACGAATGGTCCGTAGCGACACGGGAATTGGTTGTAATTTTTATTTTTTGAGCGAGCATAGTGACCCACGAATATCACTGTATCATTTTATACAATGATAATCGTGCAAATTGTTTTTTTTGTGTATTTTATGCCTTAGCTCAGGATAGGGTTTTCTTGTACATATTTACATATATAGATTTTGAGTTTAAAAATGTAGAGAAGTCGGATGACCCTCCGATTTCACAATACACTTTCTTTTTTATATGTACAAGAATTTATTTCGCGATGAGCAGATTTCAATATCAAAGTAATAAGCATGAATACTTTTAATTACTCCAACTACTTACTTTGATAAGGAAATCGCTCTTGAAATTGAAACGTTTTTCCGATTTTATTCGTGAAATTGGCATCAGGTTAATATATGGGCTGGCCCCCACAGGGGGGTGGGATTTTCAGATTTATTAGTGTTGCGAAAAATTTACAGCGCGGGGGTAACTATGACAATGCACTGACTAGTATTCGGTGGGAATCCTTTTGGTTTTTAAATTCAATCCAATTTATTATTTATTTAATCAAATTAGTTAGAAGGATTCCGCGGCATAAGACCGCGAAACACCATCTCATGGGAGATAAGCCCATGCATTACTAGGCCTTTGCAGGCGCAGCTTTAGAATACGGAACATATGCAAATATGTTACCATATTCTAAACTGTAGTCCTTTTGTCTATACTATGGGCGTCCGTCAATCTGACACCGTTGGATGCAACGTGTTGGACGGGCGGGTAGCGCTCTTAGCGAAGGGGTGCATCCCGTCCTGGCGTTACGACGTCCAGGCGGGGTGGGTGGTATGTAGCGTCGAGCGCAAGTTCAGGGGGCCTAAGAACCTCCGTTGCCAGCTGATATTAGCAGTGCACCATGTTTTACGTCATAGTTGCCCAATTTTGCTTTTTAGTATTTCCTCTTCAAGCATTGTATAAAGTTTCCCTTTCGAACTTGAAATTCATTCTGTTACGTTCACGGTTCTCGACCCTAAACACTCATCATTCGCACTTCAGCCTCACGAACTCTATCACATAATCATTTATCCACCCGCATACCCTTGTGTAGTGAAATATTACCCCGTTAGGATTTTCAAGTTTAAGTAGTGTTGCGAAAAATTTTCAGCGCGTGAGTAAATATTACCCCGTTAGAATTTTCAAGTTTAAGTAGTGTTGCGAAAAATTTCCAACGCGAGAATAAATATGACTATACACTGACTAGTATTCGGTGGGAATCCTTTTGGTTTTTAAACTCAATCCAATATTTTATTTATTTAATCAAATTAGTTAGAAGGATTCCGCGGCATAAGACCGTGAAACACCATCTCATGGGAGACAAGCCCATGCATTACTAGGCCTTTGCAGGCGCAGCTTTAGAATACGGAACATATGAAAATATGTTACCATATTCTAAACTGTAGTCCTTTTGTCTATACTATGGGCGTCCGTCAATCTGACACCGTTGGATGCAACGTGTTGGACGGGCGGGTAGCGCTCTTAGCGAAGGGGTGCATCCTGTCCTGGCGTTACGACGTCCAGGCGGGGTGGGTGGTATGTAGCGTCGAGCGCAAGTTCAGGGGGCCTAAGAACCTCCGTTGCCAGCTGATATTAGCAGTGGACGCATGTTTCAGTCATATTTGTTCAATTTTGCTTTTCAATATTTGCTCTTCAAGCATAATTTAAAGCTCCCCTTTAGTCATGTTGCTAGATCAGGATTTTCTATTTTAATTAGTGTTGCGTAAAATAACGCGAGAGTAATTATGACGATGCACTTACTAGTATTCGGTGGGAATCCTTTTTGTTTTTAAACTCAATGTTTTATTTAATTAATCAAATTAGTTACAAGGATTCCGCGGCATAAGACCGTGAACACCATCTCATGGGAGATAAAACCATGCATTACTAGGCCTTTGCAGGCGCAGATTTAGAATGTGGCGGAGTACCAAATCTTCCATTTGATAAACTGCTGTCTTTTGTCTATACTATGGGCGTCCGTCAATCTGACACCGTTGGATGCAACGTGTTGGACGGGCGGGTAGCGCTCTTAGCGAAGGGGTGCACCCTGTTCTAGGCGGGGTGGGTGGTATGTAGCGTCGAACGCAAGTTCAGGGGGCCTAAGAACCTCCGTTGCCAGCTGATATTAGAAGTGCACCGTTTTTGCGTCATAGTTGCTCTATTTTGCTTTTGAGTATTAGCTCTTCTTTCGTACTTGAAATTCATTCTGTCACGTTCATGGTTCTCGACCCTAAACACTCATCATTCACAGTTCAGCCTCACGAACTCTATCACATAATCATTTATCCATCCGCATACCCCAGTATAGTGAAATATTAGCCCGTTAGATTTTCTATTTTAATTAGTGTTGCGAAAAATTTCCAACGCGAGAGTAAATATGACAATGCACTGACTAGTATTCAGTGGGAATCCTTTTGGTTTTTAAACTCAATCCAATATTTTATTTATTTAATCAAATTAGTTAGAAGGATTCCGCGGCATAAGACCGTGAAACACCATCTCATGGGAGACAAACCCATGCATTACTAGGCCTTTGCAGGCGCAGCTTTAGAATACGGAACATATGCAAATATGTTACCATATTCTAAACTGTAGTCCTTTTGTCTATACTAGGGGCGTCCGTCAATCTGACACCGTTGGATGCAACGTGTTGGACGGGCGGGTAGCGTTCTTAGCGAAGGGGTGCATCCTGTCCTGGCGTTACGACGTCCAGGCGGGGTGGGTGGTATGTAGCGTCGAGCGCAAGTTCAGGGGGCCTAAGAACCTCCGTTGCCAGCTGATATTAGCAGTGCACCATGTTAGTGTCATAGTTGCTCAATTTTGCTTTTCAGTATTTGCTCTTCAAGCATTGTATAAAGTTCCCTTTTCGAACTTGAAATTCATTCTGTCACGTTCACGGTTCTCGACCTCACGAACTCTGTCTCATAACCATTTATCCATCTGCATACCTTTGTGTAGTGAAATATTACCCCGTTAGATATTAATGTACCAGACATGTTTCTAGATTAGCATTTTCTATTTTAATTAGTGTTGCGAAAAATTTCCAACGCGAAAGTAAATATGACTATACACTGTCTAGTATTCGGTGGGAATCCTTTTGGTTTTTATGTGATAAAATTAGTTACAAGGATTCCGCGGCATAAGACCGTGAACACCACCTCATGGGAGATAAAACCATGCATTACTAGGCCTTTGCAGGCACAGCCATAGAGTACGGGACATTTAAGTATGTCGCACTCCATACGCTAAGCTGTTTTAAAGTCCTTTTGCCTATACTATTAGCGTCCACCACTCGGACACGTTGGATGCAACGTGTTCGATGGGTGGGTAGCGCTATTAGCGAAGGGGTGCATCCTGCCTTAATGGCCAGGTGCCATTGCGGCCAGGTGCCTTAAACAGGCGGGATGGGTGGTATGTAGCGTCTGGCGTATGAACTAGGGGGCCTAAGAACCTTCGTTGCCAGCTGATATTAGCAGTGGACGCATGTGGAGTCATATTTGCTTAATTTTGCTTTTCAATATTTGCTCTTCAAGCATAATTTAAAGCTCCCCTTTAGTCATGTTGCTAGATCAGTATTTTCTATTTTAATTAGTGTTGCGAAAAATAACGCGAGAGTAAATATGACGATGCACTTACGAGTATAGGGTGGGAATCCTTTTGGTTTTGAAAGTCAATGCATTTAGTTAATCAAATTAGTTACAAGGATTCCGCGGCATAAGACCGTGAAACCACTTCATGGGAGATAAAACCATGCATTACTAGGCCTTTTCAGGCGCAGCTTTAGAATGTGGCGCACGACCATATGTTACATATTGTAAACTGCAGCCTTTTGTCTATACTATGGGCGTCCGTCAATCTGACACGTTGGATGCAACGTGTTGGACGGGCGGGTAGCGCTCTTAGCGAAGGGGTGCATCCTATCCTAGGCGGGGTGGGTGGTGGTAGCGTCGAACGCAAGTTCAGGGGGCCTAAGAACCTCCCTTGCCAGCCCTATATTAGAAGTGCACCATTTTCTCGTCATACTTGCTCTATTTTGCTTTTCAGTATTTGCTCTTCAAGCATTGTAGAAAACTCTTCGTTCATACTTCAAATTCATTCTGTCGCGTTCACGGTTCTCGACTCTAATCATTCATCATTCACACTTCAGCCTCACGAACTCTATCGCATAATCATTTATTCACCCGCATACTCCAGTATAGTGAAATATTAGCCCGTTAGACGTTTATGTACTAGTCGTGTTTTTAGATCAGGATTTTCTATTTTAATTAGTGTTGCGAAAAATTTCCAACGCGAGAGTAAATATGACAATGCACTGACTAGTATTCGGTGGGAATCCTTTTGGTTTTTAAACTCAATCCAATATTTTATTTATTTAATCGAATTAGTTAGAAGGATTCCGCGGCATAAGACCGTGAAACACCATCTCATGGGAGACAAACCCATGCATTACTAGGCCTTTGCAGGCGCAGCTTTAGAATACGGAACATATGCAAATATGTTACCATATTCTAAACTGTAGTCCTTTTGTCTATACTAGGGGCGTCCGTCAATCTGACACCGTTGGATGCAACGTGTTGGACGGGCGGGTAGCGTTCTTAGCGAAGGGGTGCATCCTGTCCTGGCGTTACGACGTCCAGGCGGGGTGGGTGGTATGTAGCGTCGAGCGCAAGTTCAGGGGGCCTAAGAACCTCCGTTGCCAGCTGATATTAGCAGTGCACCATGTTTTATGTCATAGTTGCTCAATTTTGCTTTTATGTATTTGCTCTTCAAGCTTTATATTTCCAAAGTCGAGTCACTTTTATTGAAATAGTCTGGTAAAAACGTTTATTTCATCGCTATCTTCTCTATTCGCTCTCGTCTTCGACTGACCTCACACCGCGTTACGCATATTCTTTTACCCCCAATTACTCTGTCTTTCTTTCGCGGTCATCCTCCAAGCTATCCGACTATATACTTCACCCCCCTGGTGAGGCCAGCCCATATACTAGATCTGAGCCGTGAAATTTCGCCGATATTCTTACTTTTAATAAAGTGAGAATATCATCTTTAGTTTTTGCTAATCATACGTTTTAGCTTAGGCATTTCAGCACACATGAAGAAAACTGGTAGGTGAAAATACCTTTGGCCTTGTTCATTTTTATGCCCAAAGCTCATTCGGGTACTTAGATGTACTCGCGTGGGTGGAGGGCGGTGGACAAGGTTTAGTTTTAAGTGTAATACATTTTGGCGACTGACAAAAGTAGTGAACCAATAGTGAACCACGATACAAGTTCCACATGTGTGTGTGTGGTTAGGATGTGGGATTTGTATCGTTTATTAACAAGTTTAACTTACTATAATATTACAAAATACTTATCAAGAATAAAATGAAAAATTTTTACATTAGATAATTCAATAGAATACGAAAATGAAATGTATTACTTTAGCATAATGTTCACTATTATTTGTCAGTCGATTTCAGCAAAAAGGTATGATTTTATTAGAGTGTGAAAGTTGAATTGAACTCGGGTGTCGGAGGCGTCCCGGGACGTTCTCTCTAGGAGTAGGCTTTTTTGCACCCGGGTGGTAGAATGAGAACCGTGGAGTGAATTTTTGTGAGAATGATTTTTGCCCTTTTTTAAATATAGCGATAGGCAGGCAGGTAGTTTACTTCTGGTGTGATTGAGTTTAGTTTATAAGTAGGCAGGGCCAGAGCAAGCTTTCATGTTTCTCTTCGTATTCTCCTCTAATACGTGAGAAGCTTGTATCTGGGGTTGGAAATTAAAAAATCGAGAGGAAAAATGAAAATGCAAATTAATTAGTTGATTAATTAATTAATTTAGCATTCTCTCTTGATTTTTTCAAGGCCAAGCCTTATTAGTTTGTAAGTCGTAGTCGTGGTACTAGACCCGATTACAAAAATGAAGTATTAAAGTGAAAGTGTAGTGAAGTGAAGTGAAATTAAAAAGTGTCTTGTGCTTGGACATTTGCAAAAATTGTGCAGGTATGCGAGTAGCGATTCAAGGGATCGTTGCTCGTTTACGTGTTACGTTTTTACAAATGTCTGAGCAAACGTAAAATTTTCGCGAGTGATTTTTGTGAGGCTATTGCCGAAGAAAGAAGAGGCTACATGCCGAAGAGCCCCGGCAAAATTTGCCCAGAAGAGGGGAACTACTAATGGCTCTCCATCTTCGGATGGACAGTCATTCTGTCACTATGCTCGCTAATTTGTTTTTTCATTTTTTTTTTTGTATGTACCTTTTGCACATATCATCGAGAACATATTGAACTCGAAATTTTACGAGTTCAATACCCAGCTCGTCGAATGGTCAACTCGCGATTTTATTTCCCTTATTTCTTTTTTGTTTATTATTTTATTGCAATAAATTATTCTTTTCTTATTGAAATTTTTATTTAAATCCTGATCCTAATAATTATCTTTTCTATTACAGGATTTATTATTGAAATTATTATTTTATGTTGTCAGTTTTGTGGGGTTTTATTTTGGCACTATTTTATTTCAGGGAATTATTCTTTTCTTATAGGTTTTCTTATTCTGTTTCCCCATTCTACCGTTTTAATTTCGACTGAGATTATGATGTTAATAATCATATTTTGTATTGCAGCGTTTTATTGTTTAATTGTTATTTTCTCAATTGTTGCTGAAATTATGGTATTAATTATATTTTCTGTTTCACCATTTTACTGTTGAAATTTTTATTGAAATTTTTATTGAAATTTTTATTTAAATCCTAATGCTAATACTTATGTTTTCTATTACAGGATTTATTGTTGAAATTATTATTTTATGTTTTCAGTTTTAGGAGGTTTTATTTTAGTACTATTTTATTTCAGGGATTTGTTCTTTTCTTTTTGGTTTTCTTATTCTCTTTCCCCATTCTAGCGTTTCAATTTCGACTGAGATTATGATGTTAATAATCATATTTTGTATTACAGCATTTTATTGTTTAATTTTTATTTTCTCAATTGTTGCTGAAATTATGGTATTAATTATATTTTCTATTTCACCATTTTACTGTTGAAATTTTTATTGAAATTTTTATTTAAATCCTGATCCTAATAATTATGTTTTCTATTACAGGATTTATTGTTGAAATTATTATTTTATGTTTTCAGTTTTGGGAGGTTTTATTTTAGCACTATTTTATTTCAGGGAATTGTTCTTTTCTTATTGGTTTTCTTATTCTCTTTCCCCATTCTAGCGTTTCAATTTCGACTGAGATTATGATGTTAATAATCATATTTTCTATTACAGCATTTTATTGTTTAATTGTTATTTTCTCAATTGTTGTTGAAATTATGGTATTAATTATATTTTCTGTTTCACCATTTTACTTTTAAATTTTTATTGAAATTTTGATTTTAATAATTATGTTTCCTATTACAGTATTATATTGTTGATTATTTTATTATTTTATTTTATTGTATATATTTTATTGTTATTATTATTTTCTCAATTGTTACTGAAATTATAATGTTAATCATGTTTTCTGTTTCAACATTTTGTTATTTAAATTAGTATTTTATGTTTGACTATTTTGTACTATTTTATAATTTCAGGGTGGGTCACCAATGTAGCCACCTCCACGTGGTGTGACCTGGTAATTGATATCATTTTCTAAAGATAACTTTTAGAAAGCGATATCAAGCTAAGAGCTACAATAAAAAGATTTATATATTTTTTAATTGACAAAAATAAAAACTTGTATTTTAAAAATCCGCCATAAATGAAAGATTTTTGAAGTTCGTCCCTCTCGCCATCTATACAAAAGTGACGCAAACTACTCGACAGCTTACTGTCTTATCGATCGATCTGCCAGCGGTCGATAAGTTGCAAACTTATCGACTATTTCTTCGGCAGTCGGTAAGTTGTCGAGTAGTTTCCGCTATTTTTGTATAGCTGGCGCAATGATGCATTGCGAAGATACTAGGATAAAGCAAATAACGCTGGTTCTCGAGCTACAAATTCAAGTCTTGTAAAATGTGTAGTCACCGGTCAAAGTTAGCGAATCAAAAGAAACGTATTAATGTATGTAGCGTAGTACGAATAGCAGCTTTTGAAAATGATGAAGTTATAGGAATGTTACGCTTAAAAAAAAATCATTTTACATTGCATATGCATTTATAATACGTTTATTAATTGTTAATTAACTAAAGACATACACATCATTGAAATGTTCATTTTTAATATATGGTTAACTTTTGGCCTTTTATCTTGGGCAAATGGTCTACGTGAGTACGAAAAAGAGGATTTGATTGCTTTAAGAGAAGAGGTACGATCTATGTTTGATCATGCTTATTCAAGTTATTTAACATATGCCTATCCTTATGATGAATTACGATCATTAAGCTGTGATGGATTTGATACCTGGGGTAGTTTCTCATTAACACTTATTGACGCTTTGGATACCCTGGCCGTAATGGGCAACTTCTCTGAATTTCGACGAGTGGCAGAAATTATAAGCGCCAGAGCAAACTTTGAAGCTAACATTAATGTATCTGTATTTGAAACAAATATAAGAGTAGTTGGAGGATTACTTAGTGCTCATCTCTTATCGCGTAAAGCAGGCATCAATCTAGAACCAGGTTGGCCTTGTAATGGCCCATTGTTACGCCTTGCAGAAGACATGGCAAAACGTTTAATAGCAGCTTTTGATACTCCAACAGGAATGCCATATGGTACAGTTAATCTAAAATATGGAGTCCCAGAAGGTGAAACAAGTATTACTTGTACTGCTGGTATAGGCACATTTTTATTAGAATTTGGAACTCTGTCAAGATTAACTGGGGATCCATTATACGAGGAAGTAGCTATGAATGCTATTAAGGCATTACATTATTATAAATCCAATATTGGGTTAGTAGGTAATCATGTAGATGTATTAACAGGTCATTGGACAGCTCAAGATTCTGGGATTGGTGCAGGAGTTGACTCTTACTTTGAGTATTTAGCAAAGGGTACTCTCTTATTTCAAGATCCAATGCTAGCAACAATCTTTCATGAACACAAAGCTGCCATTGAAAAGTATATCCGTAGAGATGATTGGCATTTATGGGTTTCTATGACAAAAGGTCAAGTAACTTTACCAGTGTTTCAGTCTTTGGATGCTTATTGGCCTGGAGTATTAAGTCTATTTGGTGAAATTGGAGATGCTATGAAATCATTGCACAATTATCATCGTGTGTGGAAGCAATTTGGATTTACACCAGAATTTTACAATATACCACAAGCTGAAGCAGGCACAAACAGAGAAGGATATCCATTAAGACCGGAACTCATAGAATCAGTCATGTATTTATATAGAGCAACAGGTGATCCTTATTTGATACAAGTAGGGATAGATATACTGAGAAGTTTACAACATAGTGCTAAAACTACATGTGGCTATGCAACCATTAATGATGTTAGGGACCATAGAAAAGCAGATAGGATGGAGTCCTTTTTCTTAGCAGAGACAACTAAATATCTTTATCTCCTCTTTGACCCTGATAATTTTATTCATAATTCTGGCCAAAAAGGAGACATTATTGAAACTCAATGGGGTCAGTGTGTTATAGATGCAGGAGGATATATTTTTAATACAGAGGCACACCCTATAGATCCTGGGGCATTATATTGTTGCCACAGGAGTCATAATCTATTTCCAAATCAAAAAGCAACACTATGGAAGTTCATTCCTGTAAATGATCAGAAGAAAGAAGAAACTGCAAATAACAGTATATTGCTTCAAGAAGATATCAAAGTGAAAAACGATGATAAACAATCAATTGAAATTGTGAAATTATCTCAAATGAGGCATACTTTAACAAATAACGTAGAAAATGATCTTAATAAAAATTCTGCTAATTCTATGCCTTCTACAGATGATAAAACTGCTGATACTATGGTAACAAAGGATGAAGATAAATTAAGTATAAATAATGAAAATCCTGAATCTTTAAAAGTACAAGTTGTCGCACCTCCTTCAGTAATTTATAAAGCTGATGATAGTGAAAATATTGATACTTATGAAATATATGGTACTTCTGATGGACCTTATTCTAACTCTGCCATAAGAAATAGTACTGAATCATTCATTAAACAAAGCAATGTAAAAGTAAGATTTGAACCACAAATATTGTTAGAAAATATTAGAAAAGGAAATTTGTATCCAGCAAATAATTCTGCAAGGTTGAATTACCAGCTTTTATCTTGCCAGTCTCAATCATTCCTACAACGTATCTCAATTATAGGAGAATTTTTTTAATGTTATTTAAAACACTGTTATACATTAAAAACTAATTTATTATTCCCAACATCAGTTTTTGTATTTTACCTTAAAAACAATTAATTTATTTTATTTTTTTTATGAATTTTTATAATTACAGTAATCCTTCCAGGGAAAATAGTGGTCTAAAATGAATAATGAACTCAATTCAAAAGTCGGTTGACAAAATAATTAATTATGCTTAGTTGCAACTAACAATAAGTATATTATTGTTAGTCAACCGTTCGACCTAGAGCGAAATAAAATTCTATCAGTCCTACAGCGACCGCCGACTGGTAAAGACCTACCTGCTGATCATACATATACCATTATTTTATTTTCTGTATTTATTTAACTTGCTGTATATCTTCTTAGCTTATTGAACAAACCCATAAAGGGAACGAACTTGATAATTTTATCCCTTCCGTGTACCAAGTTCCACTATTCTTTTATTTATTACAAGACCGAAAAATTATTAGAATAATTATTTGATAAACATATTTTGAAAAGACCGCCTAGAATTAAGTATTTTTAAAGTTCGGTCACTGCGCCATCTATACAGAAGCGGCGGAAACTACTCAATAAATTACCGACTTATCGACTAAACTTCCGACAGTCGGTAAGTTAACGAATAGTTTTCGCCGCTTTTGTATAGATGGCGCACTGGCCGATGGCCTGGGGTGTTAGGGACCCCGAAGCACATGTGATACTCTTTGCAAGCAATGGAATGCGTAAAGGCATTGCATTGTGTCAAAGAAAAATAAATTAAAATAAATTAATATCGACATTAGCCCCCTGTGGTCCGGGGGGTTTAGAATACGGCCACGGTAACCTATGCCTGTCGTAAGAGGCGACTAAAAGGGGGACGTAGAAGAGCGAGTGGAAGAGTGTGCGACTAAAATGTATGGATAAGGATGAGTGGAATTAAAAGTACGGAAAGAGTCTATTTTTAACGTTTGTGACAAATTAGTTCTTTTGTAATTAGCAACTTTATTTCAATCATAATGTGAGCCGATACTTTTTAGTAATTTTTTATAATAAACAGATTTTGCGATAACTGATAACTGTAATTGATTGGAAATCGTTTGTGATTTACAAATATATCATTTTCATTGTTTGTGAGTGAATAATTTCTTAATTATTTACAAGTTTGTTTTATAATAACTAATTGTAGTGCGCATGCGCTACAGATCCGGTCGTACCCATCACTATTGGGATTCGCGATTTGTTCGTTTTTAGGTCTTATATTTCGCTATTTGCTTCGGGGTCCTTGACACCCCAAGATGGTATCAGGTCGGTATGTAGAAAGCACCATTGATGCATCGGGGTCCTTAGAACCCCGAGACTATACCAGGTCGGTATGTAGAAATAACTGATCATGCATAGGGGTCCTTAGAACCCCAAGACTATATAACTTCGGTATGCCGAATCGGCGGTGCTTCGGGGTCCTTAGAACCCCGAGACGATACCAGGTCGATATGCAAAGAGCGTCGACGATGCTTCGGGGTCCCCAACGCCCCAATATGGTATCAGGCTCGTATTAAGAGGGTACAACCAGTATAATTTTTTCCACAGTTTATTTCATTTACTTCATTCATTTGTTTTTTTTTATTAAATAAACTCATGGAAGGGAAATAACATTTATGATTATATCCCTCTTCTGAGTCTCAGCCGTGGACCCCATTTATTTTAATTTTTCCAGTTATTTATATAATTTTATCCCTGATTATAGACCAAGGCCATTTCAATATCCCTTACATCCTTACATTCCTTCCATCCCAGCATTCTTTACATCCCTGCATTCTTTTCATTCCTACATTCCATACATCGCTTCATCCCTTATATCCCTACATTCCTTACATATCTTTATCCCTTATATACCTACATTCTTTACATCTCTTCGTCCCTTACATCCCTGCATCCCTTACATGCCTGTATCCTTTACATCCTTGTATCACTTATATTCCTGCATTCCATACATCCCAGTACCTCCCTGAAATTGAGTTCAAATTTTTGCGGATATAAGACCTGCGATTTTATACAAATTTAGTTCCTTTTTTCGTCACCAGAGGGCGCTGACTCGACATCGAAATTTTAGTTCACATTTTTGCCGCCAGAGGGCCAGAAACGGAGCAAGATTTAGTTCCTTTTTCCAAAACCAGAGGGCGCTGATTCGACATCGAAATTTTAGTTCACATTTTTGCCGCCAGAGGGCCAAAATTTCGACTTGTTTTAGTTCCTTTTTTCAAAACCAGATGGCGCTGATTCGACATCGAAATTTTAGTTCACATTTTTGCCGCCAGAGGGCCAAAATTTCGACTTGTTTTAGTTCCTTTTTTCAAAACCAGATGGCGCTGATTCGACATCGAAATTTTAGTTCAAATTTTTGCCGCCAGAGGGCCAAAATTTCGACTTGTTTTAGTTCCTTTTTTCAAAACCAGATGGCGCTGATTCGACATCGAAATTTTAGTTCAAATTTTTGCCGCCAGAGGGCCAAAATTTCGACTTGTTTTAGTTCCTTTTTTCAAAACCAGATGGCGCTGATTCGACATCGAAATTTTAGTTCAAATTTTTGCCGCTAGGGGGCGCTGTTTTTCGAAATTTTCGCGAAATTCTAACTTACCTTTACTTACCTTTACTTACCTTCACTCGAAGCAGCCATTATAATATATTTATTATAAGGGATGCAGAGATGTAAGGAATGTAGGGATGAAAAGGGTGCAGGGATGAAAGGAATGTAGGGATGGAAAGTATGTATGGATTTAAGGGGTGAAGAGATGTAAGGAATGTAGCGGTGAAAAGAATGTAGGGATGTAAGGGGTGAAGCGATGTAAGGGATGTAGGGATGAAAAGAATGTAGGGATGAAAAGAATGTAGGGATCAAAAGAGTGTAGGGATCAAGATATGTAAGGAATGTAGGGATGAAAAGAATGCAGGGATGTAAAGGAATTCCGTAGGGGTCCGGGGCTGGGGCCCCGGTCTCCACTACACGCGGCCCGAGAAGTGCTGGCATCGGGTGTGGCCCCCGATGTCGGCGGAATTTGGTACATGGCGGCGGGTCAAAGGACCCTCCCTGCCGCCCTAGTACAGGCCACCGTGGTGGTTTTAGTGGGTAAAAATCCCACACTACCTCCAGCCCCTGCCTAGGGGTGCTGGAGGTGTCTTTCTGAAGATTTCCACCACGAAAAAAAAAAAAAAAAAAAAAAAAAAAGTTGTAAGTATTACAAGGATACATTTTTTGGTGTCAGTGCGCGCTGCGCTAAAAGACGGACTGGTGATAGAGGTACGATTGTCATACCGATTGTGTTCTGTACATATATGTAGACCTAACCACCGACGAGATACTGTCGTCGGTGACCTAACTTCGCCTGGGGGTGTCTGGGACCCCTAAATCATGACCCCTGGAAAACAGTGGCATGTCCCGTCTTTTGCATCTAGAATCATTGATAAGACTGAATGAATTGCGTCGAACTTGTCGAGAGATGGCAGCCGATTGACTGCCAACAGTCCCTTCTTCGTAGAATCAAACCCTACAACTTCGTAAGAATAAATTACTAGTGGTATCTTACTTTATTTTAATAAAATGTAGCAGTTAAAAATAAGATTTTAACAATAATTATTCCACTTTTAATTATATGAATACTATACAATCAAGATTTATCAAATAAATTGTAAATCGTACTGCAGAAAATTAGAATAATTAACTGTAAATTTTTAATAATAACTTCTAAAATTGTAAGAAATAAAATATTTTGTAAGAAATGTGAATAATTAAACTAATTTCCAAATACATTGAAAGATTTTTTAAAGAAGTAACAATAAGTATAGAACTGCCAGTGACTACTATCTATAGTCACTGGAACTGCGTTACGAAATAGTAGGGGGAAGTATTGATTCAGTGCCGAGTATAAATAAGAGGCGCAAGAAGTTATTTGCCATAATTATTTCGTTGCAATTCGACGTGGTTGTATACGAGAATTCATCAAAACTCAATCGTAAGTTAAATTTTTTAACAATTAAATGAAATAATTGATATGTTTTCCATTATTTTTATAAATGTTTTTGCGAAACATTTTCAAGATATGTTCATATTCACATTACATGATACTCGTGTATTTTTGTAGATTGTATACTATTGTTTTTTAATTTTTTATATTGACGTGTTTTCATTATTTTCAAGTTGTGCAAACATTAATTTCAATTATAGATAGTAAACTGGTAAAGAATTATTAAAACTTTGTTAAAGAGGACAGAATTTATAACGTAATTTACTAAACGACGTAATCATTGCGTTTTATAAAACGCATTTTAATTTTAGTCAAGGAGGAATTCTTAAAAGTTAAATAATCTACTCTATTTATTCGATATCACCTAACGTTGATTCAAATTAACATTTTTGTATTAGAAAAATAGAAAATCAAATATCTTAACAATAATTGATTGCTCTTTAAATAATCATGTATGTACGTACGCCTATCGTGAAAATTCTGCAATATAATTTTATTTACGTTTTACAATATTTTTTTATTTTTCTAGATGGATAATGCTGCTAAAGCAAACAGGGGAAATCAATGTAATCCTACTCATACACCATCGGGTCCAGGCCATCAAGCTGGTTACCATGGTGCCGGAACGAAAGCGGATTTAGATAATCACAGCAGGCAGAAAATCTCGCAGGACCCAAAATTCCGCAAATAAATTATATACGTTCCACCTGAAAAATATAATTTTTATATAAACACATGTACTTGCATTAGTAATGGTATAATATAGAATGCATTGATAAAATATCTAAAATTTTTAGACCTTTTATGAATTCCTCTCCAATCCTAAAATCCATGAAAGACATCCTTCAACAGGATTATATAAAATTAATATTTAACCAATTTATTTAATTGAATATAAATTTGTTAGCAATAACGAACTCTTACGATTCTATAACATTTTTTTTCACATACATAAACAATTTTTATTCAATATTCTGTATCCAATTTGGATGGCTGTTTTATCCAAAATCCCCAAGTAGTGAATTTTTCTCCATTTTGCTCTTCGCTTGGCGCTCGAAAGACTTTTATCTTTACCCGAGGCACCTCGTCTAAAAATATATCCAAATCTATTGAATAAGGAATAACATTGAATTTAAACCAGTAACGCATATGGTTAAATAAATAAATTACTTTAATTTTAATAAGTCTAGTTTCGTTAAACTTGTATGAAATTATTAAACAATTTTAACGTTGTACAAATTAATTTAAACAAATTCACCACTTATGTTACTTTTAATCTACAATTGCGTTTACATTATAAGTTACCATTTTTTGTGGTGACATCATGAACGAATATTTTTCCAACACCAGCTTCTGCTTTTGAAAATATTATCAAAGTCAAATGGTAAAGTAAGTAAGTAATTATCTGAAATAAAATACACATTTAATAAATAGCAACGCGAAATAAAATGGGACCAATATTTTCGGACTTACCATGAAGTTCATTGTTCACTATTAGATCTATAAAGTGACGTTTTCTATAGCCACGAACCTTTTATGTATTAGCAGGAAAGTATTTAGAGCATAACAGATCTGAATATTTGCGGTTTCCAGATACTTGCTTTCATAGTGAAAGTCATATTTTTCTTCTTAAAAGTAAAAGTTAAAATAAAGAGAAAGGACTTGGACCATCTTGTCAAAAAATTCTAATCACGCCAATCCTTAGAAGCATCTGGCGAAAAGAAATGGCACTTACATAAAATTTTGATAATGTATTTTTCATCTTTCATAATCTATACACATATATAAATTCTATATTATACATACATGTTTATACAATTTATATATATGTATGTGGAAGCCCATTTTTATATTTAACTACAACATTAATGAGGTTGTTCTTGAAATTCCACGAAAAACACTTCCGTGAAAGCGCTTCAAATAATCTAATCTAATAATTTTTGTGAAATCAGATATGTTATAATTAATGAAAATCACACATAAACCATAAATTATTATATAACAATTGTCCTATCAATTATTTCGCAAATTTTTATACAATGTTCTTGTTTAATTAAATCGATGAATCAATTCCATCCAACGCGTTCAATTACCATACATATTCTATTTATTTCTTCAACGGCAATTATTTCATTATTTGCCTTTGATTTCTTCATTTTTAATCACTTATACATTAACATTCTTTTTCAAAGTAGTACCTTCTGCCATGCAGTTTAATATTATTTAAACACTTTACCTTCTATACTCTAAAATAAATTTGTCCAATACCGGGAAGATTCTCTCTCAGGATTTTAATTAAATTTTTATGAATGCATTTTTTATTCACACCATCGTAGCTACTTTTCCTTTGGTCGACAATTGTGATGAAAGCTGTTTCGTATGCATCTCACACGAGAGAGACGCTATGTACAATATTGTTTATTTAAAGAGAACAAGGCAATATTATGTTTAATTTATTGTTCGTCTACGTTGATGGTGTCAAAGGAGAGAAAACGATCCTTTAAGAATAAAATGATAAAACTGGTTCAAATGATCAATGAATGACTTATACGTTAAATTTGACCATAGCCTTAACAATTAACGCTTAACTCCTACAACTCTCAATATAACGTTTAATATCATTGACAAAGATTTCCTTCGATCAATAGATCGTATTACATTAATTATTATCATTATTATCATTCTGGAAGACATCATTGGAAGACTCGTTTCATAAATATTATCGTATCTCATTTAAATAACACATTTTAGATAAACTGCGAGATGTTCTTCGGTTTTTGTTTAATAAAAAATTATAGATATCATATTAAAACGCAAAATATAAAATTGCTAATATCGTTAAAAGACATTAATATATTATTTTTAAAGATATGTTAAAGCTAGTTTTATTACAATGACATTTTTACTACCCTTTTTTTAACCCTCGGAGGGCGGACCATGGAGAGAGCGACAATTTTTATATTTCATATTATTTTCCATGTGTAGTTCATAAAAATTATTCATTTAACTTTAGATTGATATCCTTGTATATGTTTTATAAGTTTGGATTACGATTGACCAAGGCTCCATTGTTCAAGGGTTAATCTAACATTTCGATTATCTCGTTACACGAAATTGACGCTTATCTTGGTCACAAAACACTTTAATATGTAAATAATTCCACGTATTCAATCCGACACAATTGATAAAGGAATTCCGCACTCTTTCACACCCCATACTTTCAACAATAATCGAACAGTCTCTAGATTAAATAAGGAATCGTCAAACTAAAACGTGACATCGAAAAGAAAAACGAATCGAATTTGAAGAACATCTCGCTGAACTTCTGTCAAACCTACTACGATGGACTACAATTCATATTGCTTAAACTAGCGTGTGTGATCTATGCGGCCTATAAAGGCCTCGGAAGACGTTGGATTATAATGAACTAATTAATTGTACTCGTTCGTACATAACTGGTTACATATTTGCATTCACTTGCACGACGAGGAGACGTTAGAAATATATATTATTACGCGCTGGCAGCTAATCATTCTGAAATAATCATAAGAAAAGTGGTTGTGGTATTGCTAAAATATTTGAGACAACTGGGAGATGTGATACATTTTTGGAAATCTTGCAAATAGAAGTAATTGAAATCTCTCGTTGCATAAAATTGCAATTTTGGAATTTTTAAATCTTGAAATCTTGAAATCTTAAAATACTAAGGGAGGCCTCTTCCTAATTACACCAACACCTGTTGCATCCCTCCATCCCCTAAACTGTCCACTAATATGAATCCATGAGCAATTATTATAATATAAGAACCTAAATATCTTAACTTTCTCATAGTAAATTAAATAATTTTTTAAAATCTTTAAAATCTAATTTTTAAATAATTATAATTATATAAATTTGTGCTTATGTACATACATACATCACATCTCCCAATGGACATTGTCCCAAATACCTCGATATGCCCAAAATTGTTACTTTTCATTGTTAAAGATCGTTCGGTTACTAAACTTGTTTACTGAACGCCTCCTCGGCGGGGCGGGTAATTCAACGTGTAAATAGAAATTACAAGATCCGCAATGACGATTATAAAATCCCGAAACCTGTGTAACAGTATTTAGTTAACTTGTACGTACAATATTCACCGTGTTTCGCTTGTACACGCAACATTTGCTTGGAAGACATCGATCACTTACCGTCTAGCGAGATATTATTATTGTTTGCTGCTTGCTAAATATATCTAAATGTTTTTTTTTCTTTCTAAAAAGCCCCTGTTGTCGACGATCATCGTCAGAAGAAAGAAAAAAAAAAGAATTAAGATCTGGAAGACGTAGGACACGAAGCCGAGATTGCTGAAGAATAGATACATTTGCTCGTTCTACGACGCTCTTCGTCTTAAATATATCATTTAGCTAGATATGTGTGAGTTCTGGTTGAATTATAAATGTACAATCTCAAAATGTCTTGAACCTTCTTTTTGTGTCTACTTGAACGAGCGAAAACTTGTATATGTATAATAATGTCTCTAAGCGACGAGACGAAAAATCGTAAACTTTGTACGATTGGTTTTAAAAATTGTCGAAATCAGCAAAAATATAGACTTTTCTTTGTAATTCTCTCAAGGGAATGTTAGATTGCAGTGCAGCCGCTAAAAGCGGTACAATATTTGTACCATGTGATCCGGAAGTGATAGGTGCGCGATGGGGTTGTGCCAGGTCGTTAGAATCTCGATGAGTCCACTGTTTGAAATCGTTTGATCTAACATATTAAGTCAATTGACGCGAGCTGCAATTCGATGGTTCCCTTGAGCAGTGTATATCTACAAGATATTATCTTTATGGAAGACAAACGAAGATCGAAGGAGGCAAAGGTACGCGTTTGATCGTTTAAAACGGTAAACCGATCTTGAAGGCGTTTATCAGGGCAGAGCCGGAATCGTATACACCGATAACACCGAACAAAACTCCCAGAAAGATAACGAAGCAATCGTAAGCCACCGCGCTCCATTCCATCGAATTTCTTTTTAATTTCAAATGAAAATAACACGGCCATATGAACGACAGCATGGTTCCAGTGAAGGAGCCTATGAAACCCATCAGGATACTGAAATGAGGAATGAATATTGCCATAAGGATGGTGAAGACGATCACGCCAACCCTCCACGCGAGACCCCAGACTTTCAGCTCGCGATCCACCGTCCATATCGTCGGGAAGATCGTTTTCGGTCTACCCCTGAAAAACGCTCTCTCGAGGAGTTCGCAGGCCGCGTAATACGGCAACGGATACGAGAGCACCGCCTTGACCACTAAGCAAAAATTCACCAGACCCTTAAAACCAGCCGAGTGTAAATTATTGGTGATCACTTGCTGGGTGTCGTTTTGAAAAGTTAAGAAACAGATCCAACCGAAGAGAGACTTGAAGGCGGCAGCCGCGATGTGACTCCAGTTAAGCATCCAATCGAATTTCGAACGATCGATCAGATTACCCTCTAAAGTTGGTAGAAATATCTGCGATGTGTAACTGAACACGATCACACCGAGGGAAATCGGGAAATTCTTAAAATCTATCGTCCATTTTACCTTGGACCAACCCCAGTCACCGATCTCCAAGACACAGTAACCGACGATGATGGCGTTTATGAACAGATGGGACATGGTACACCAGAAGCTCAACACCGAGACGTGTTGCAACGACTTGAGAAAACCGAGAGGCAGTAAAAATATTCCGGTCAACATCATCCAGCTTCTGGTATCGATCGCTCCCTCGGGAAAGGTACCGATCATCAAGTCACCGCAGACGACCACGTACAAGATACAAGTCATTAATAATTCGATGATCTGCGCTATGTTCACAGCTCGTACACCCCATGTAGGCCCGAAGCATTCCTTCGCGATTGCTACGTACGAATCTCTTACTCGTACGCGTTGACCCGTCACGGTATCGAGTTCGTACAAACATTCGACGAGTATTTTACCGGTGTAACAACAGATATGCGCTATACCTATCATCGCGGCAATGGCCCAGTAACCGCCCCGTAAAACGGCGAACGGTAACGACACGATGAACATACCCTGAAATTAGAAATTTATATTGAAATGGAATTACCGGCGTTGTAGGTGTAGCCAAAAAATACCTGTATAGCGTTTGTAACATTCCACGCGGCTTGCCATTCGTTAATTTTTACTCCCGATCCACCGAATTCCCCGCCACCCTCGTCGTATTCGCTAAATTCTCCGCTACTAACGCTTCCTGTTTTAATTTTGTCCCTGAAATGTAACATTTCCCGAGTCAATGAGTCAATTTCCCTTTCGAAAAGAAAGAGCCTTTTTATTTTACCCGTTTCGTTGATAACTAAACGAGTCCTCCGCTATGGCTACATCGCTCTGGTCCCGATATCCTTGATCTCCGTTCATGGTCATCATTTCCGTGTTATCGCGACCTTCGTCGAACGATTTCAACTCTCCTTGACCGTCCTGTCCTGGAACCGGTCGTTGACCCGTCCCGTTTCCACGAATAAGTTCCATACAAGGACTGTTCTCCGGCCATTTAGCCTTCAATGTTTCCCATGCAACGTTCACAGCTGCACCGACGGAGGGTATGTAGAATCCGCGAAAGTGGGCCATTGTTTAATTTCCTCCTCCTGAAAACAAAAATAATTGATATGTTAGTAAAAACTTTTAGTGATGCGATTAAGAACTTGATAGTATCAGGTGTACAAATACTTTGATAATGTTTTTTTTTAAATAAAATCTAGTAGAATTATAAAAATTATTCGTTATCAACTGTTGCGGATACTTTAATACTTTGTACATACAATAACTCGATATCTGTGGCCATCGTCGATATACTTACGCAACATACTTTTCCTTCGGTTTACACTTCCGGCAATAAAAAATAAAGCAGTTAATCAAATCGTATCGAATAACCAGTTTACATTGCCACCAGGTAATTTGGAAATTTTATTATCCAATTGACAGCTATCATATATTTTCTGATATAAATGGTAACGAGGAATATTTATCGAGTCACTTTAACTATGATTCCTGATTTATTCGATCGGCTTTAAATGAATGAAATTTAACAGATATTATACATGTAGGTCATTTTAATCACTTGATAGAAAAAGGGTCGAATATATATAGCTTGAAACAGTTATATGGCAATGAAATTTTAATATGAGAATATTATCCCCAGATATTTATTTAGATTCAATATTTTGAGGAAGAACCTTTTAATATTCTTTTCATTATTCTTTTCTTATTCACCCTCTTTTCTTTTTACCTATGTATCTTCCAAACTTTCCTCGGGGCAATATATGTTTGGTGTCTCCCTATGAACGTTTGTTCCTGATTTCGAATGATCTTATGGTTTAATTGTAATCTTTACTTACCGAACGAAGAAGAAAATTCGCCTCCCGATATACGGGAATGAAAGTTAGCGGGTTTTGAACGATGCAACGATGGCAGCCGCGATCTCCTCCACCGTCGACCTCGTTCGTTTTTTCGGGGCAGGTGAGGCTAAACTAAAAAGAAAAATAAGGGGTCCGGCAGCGAGTCCCGTGAACGAAAATACTTGAAAAGAAAGGGTCGAAACCGTCTAACTACGTGGGCTACGATACCGCATGGTCGTCTACGGTCTACCGCGATCGTCTAGTCCTTAATCGCGAGCCCTTAATCGCGCCATAGACTACGGGGTTGGCGTTTCAGGGGTTGGGAGATCGGAAGAATATAGCCAGCATCCCTCGAACGCGCAAGCCTCGATCGATGTGGTCCACGAGACGTTTCTTGACACGTCAGTACTGTGCTTAAGGGTCGTGTCTCCCCTACGAAAGTAACAATCGGATGAGACAACATTTCTAGGAGGGTGACTGAGATTCTTGTCAGACACCCCTTCCTAGAACTGGAACAATTTTGTAATCTCGTTGGTACACTTGTTGTATGTACGTGTGATAAGATGAAGCTGATGTTGAAAAATTATTATATTATATGGTTGATAAGAAAAACCATGAATAAATTGAGAAATGATTTTTAATAATGAACGTCTCTGGACGCTTTATATCTTGCAGGCTTCTTAGAAGTCTTAAGGAAATTTTTACGAAGAATCCAGAGCCTAATTAATGATAAGAGATGCGATAAAGCATATGCGTATAACAGAGAATGTGTTGTTAGTTTATCATGTATTCCAAGCGGTCAGATAGCACTGGAATTTATATTTTCAAATGTTTGAAATTAATATTAATGTTCTTTTATTATTTAATATTATAATACAGTATTCAAAGGCATTAATAAAAACTATAATGGATTTTAATAAATAAAGAAACCAACTTGTTTATTATTTATCTTAGGTATGTTACTTTTCACAACGATCATTAATAATTAATATTAACTGTACAATCGTTTGTGTCCCTGCGTTTGTAATTGAAATTATAGTAACACTCAAACAAACAGTTTCTCGCATACAATATGAACATGTCGTTACACTATACTGCATACAATTCTGGTAACATTCCAAGGCCGTGAGATCACAACAACGAAAGAAATGCTTTTTTCCTCTAAGTTTCATCATAAAGACATTAATAAATTTACATATTAATGAATTTACAAGTTAATTATACTACAAGTGATTGCAAGTAGATATTGAAAATTGTCTACTAAATTTTCTACAGTACAAAGCATGTATAACGTTACTATTGTTCTGTAAAATTTTGTTGCGATAGGGTTTTGATTGGTATATTTCACCAACAGTAACTAAAAAATTTCTGCTAAATTAAGTTTGTTTAGATTTTCAGTCTTCCACTTATATGCATATTATGTATAATATATATATATATTCTTTTTGTTTTAATAGACGCATATAAACCAAGAAATATGTTATATTTTACAGTATTGTGACAATATTTTGTATATGCAGCAAAGACACACAGACATTACAGTAAGCGTACAAAGAGGAAGTGTTAAAATTTCATACCGAAGTCGGAGTACTAATGGTACATTACCGACTCAGGCAAAAAATATAGCTGAATATTTGATTTTAAATAATACACTCATAGATACGAAAATTTTTGTACTAACTTCCCATCGAATACACGTAATACCCACAAATTTACATTAAAATTGCACGTAGTAACAAAAAACGAAACACATTAGCGAATATCTCGAGATGCTCGAAAATTTTTATATCATTTACTTATTGTACAGTGTAAATAGTTATATCGAAGAAGATATCTTTGTTTTACAAATCTAACAATAATCTGTAACACGGCTAGGACATAACAATTAGAAATTGATTCCTTTGTGTTAGGATACCATCCATAACTTTAGTGTCCATGTGAAAGTGTTAATTTATATATATATTATATATATAACCATAAGATGTTGAAGTAATTAATTTACTCGGTGACATCCCTTTGTGTTTGATGAGAATCACTATCAGAAGTTAAACTTTCAATAGCACTATCTTGTTGTAAAACCGTTTCAGAACTCCTAGTCATACATAGTTTATTAGACTTACTTTCTGTGCGATTGGACTTATAATTCTGATCTAGATTCGAATTTACAGTGGAATGTAATGGTACGTTAGACTGAACGGAAACAGGTCTTTGACATGAATGCAACATTAATTCTGGTCCTCCACCGTATGTTGTTACGAAAAATTGCCAGAGTTCCTCTGGTATTTGTCCATAATCTGAGCCTACAAACAATTTTAAAAAACATTAATTCTAATGCTTTGAATAATTCTTTTATAAAATATAATACGTTCGAATACTCACCAACTTTAAGAATGTTTTGCCCGTTTTTATTTATTATAATAGAATTATTATCGATTGGTCCGGGTGGCTGTGTCTCTTTACCGCGCACAAAACTTTGCCATTGTCTTAACCAAGCCATAGCCAAGCCATAAATAGCAGTAGGATTATCTGTATTGTGATTTAATCGTTGAAATACTTCCATTTCGTATTGTCTCCTTTTTTGTAATGATTCATACTTTTCTTCACAGATTGGACATTCATACAAATGTGTACACGCTGGACCACCACCGAATCTGAAAAAATATTATGTTAGTTAATAAAATTCTGTAATTAAAAGCTACATTTATGGAAATATCGAACGTGTAATTTACATCGCACTTACGTATTATACAAATATTCCCAAACTGCTTGTGGAATAGGCATACTAAGCTTATCTACAAACTGTGCTCTAACAGGATTAACACCACCATGTGGACAAAGAAAGTCTGAATTATCTATAGGTCCTGGTTCTGAAAATGTGTTAAAACGATTTATCCACTGCCGCGATACAAAGAAATTTAAATCGGATAATTCTCTAGATGAAATCTCCATCAACTCCATAGTTTTATCACGTAACTGCAACATTTCTGGTGACCACTTCTTATAAAATAACACATACGCTTCACAATGTTTTACTGTTTCTGGTGAAACTTCAGTGACACACTGATCATCGAACTCAAACCACTTATTAACAATAGGATTTAATGCATAACAAGTATAATGCCCACCACCAGCTGTTCCATGATGACAAATAACCGATATCAAGTCGTACATTGTTACTTTCGATACACATTCTTTGTGCAAATATGGTCGCATATCTAAACCTTCTAATGGAAATGAAACGTAATTCGCTATTTTCGAACTAAACATTAGTTCGTGACGAAACCTCTTTAAATGAACGCATAGTATTTCTGGTAATTCTAAAACTTTGGAAAATTTAATTCCGTTACGCAGCTTGTTACACTTTTCACAACTATACATATTATCTCCTTTAAGTTCGTCTGCGCTAAAAAATGCAGAAAGACAGTCGTGAAGGCTAACAACCGGCCCCCAAAACCAAGAGCGCATCCATTGCAAGAACCAAGACAACCAGCCAGATTGATTTGTTACATATACAACATCTGAACATGGTCCAGCCTTCTGAGGAGTTAGAGATCCTTGATGTAACATATCAATATGATCTCTACTTGGAATGGGTAATGATAAGTCTTGAAAAGTTTCTACTCTCGTTGAAATCCTATCGCACGTTAGACATTGTACGCTACTTAACAGTTTACCATCGAATATATCGCTAATGATACTTCGTGTTTTCATTTGTTTCTTCGTTCTATACTTAACAGGTGAATTTTGCGTAGATCTCTGCGGTTGAGAAAACGGTTGATCTACGGTTGACTTTTTTATACTTCTATTCGTAAATTTACTTCTCAGCTTTTCCGACTGAGATACGCGAGAATATCTACGTTTTGTACCACGTTCACCTTCGTCACTAAGAGAACTTTGTTCGCTTACTCCAGAATCACAAGTTTCATATTCGGCGTCAGATTGGCTAGAACCGTTTCCATCAATTTCAGTTTCATCGTCGTCTGACGACTGCTCTCCTAGCCCTTTTAATCTTAAAGCATTATCACGATCATCTTCGATATGTTCTTTCAATTCTTCGTGTAACTGATCCATAAAACATCTTAGAAATTCTTGAGTATCGTGTTGATGGTATCCTCTAAACATTGGATGAACTGTTCTTATACCAGACAATATTCCATGGGGTACAACGTATCCCCTTGTTTTCCTGTTCCACATATCTCGAATAAGGTTTAAATAGCTTAGGCTTAGACCAGGTTTTCTATCTTTGGACATATAGCTAACCATATGACCACAATCCAAAAAGAATTGAGTCAATGGAGGTACATTTGATAAAGCTTGAAGCGCAGCATTCATGTAACATGTATTGCCAATGTTTTGAAGGCCAACAAGACCTCTTGGTTTCCCATTAAAATCTTTGCTTTCATCTGAATCCGTACTATCCGGTGAATCTCCAGATTTTTCATTAAACAGCCCATCTTTCTCATAATTAACTCTATTTATAAGTTCACCATAAAACCTGTTATTTATAAAACATTTTTAGAAACTTATAAAGGATCAACATAAGTAAATGTTTAGAATATTAAATGTTATACTTACTTATCCAAAATAAGTCTATTAAGATCATCCGTTTTACAATCTATATTAACAGGTGCATCACCAGCAAACTTGTTACTTTGTGTTTTAATATCTATTTGTGTAGGTGATCGTGGTGGTGATGGTACATGCCTTGTTATTACTTCCCTTTTACAAGCATAACACCATATACGATTTGTAGAAAGATTCATATGAGCACAATGAGAAGGAATTTTTTGGTTGTGTACAGTGCTGTGGTCCAAATGTGTTTCAGCACACCCGACCCAAAGGCAATCAGGAAACAGGCATAGCCATAAATTAGGCCCGCCTGCATCACATTCACTACATTTTGTAAACCTTTCCTTTTGAGACACAACAGTCTCGATAAATGCGAGATCACAACGATTGGCGATGTGAGGACAGTTCCTCGAACTTAGAGGCATTTGGATTTTGATATTTGTCCTGGTGATTGTTATTGATCATAGGACGCGAAATCGCGCGTATACTTTACTTTTTTACATTCGTTTGAAATTTGGCTTACACGCGACTCGGATGTTACAATCATTTTCTAACCTGATTGAGACATGTCGCTCATGATAATCGAACATTACCCACGAAAACGATTGTCATTGGAGATAGTTGTGTTGAGAACATTAAATATTACAATCAGATAGCCAATACAAAGGAAAAAGTATAAGTTGGCGCGCATGTTGCAGTCGATAATCGAATTTGAAAATCTTTAAAATAAACGTTATGTTTCTCCAAATCATGTTGAAGTTCAGTTTAAGAATTAATATTTGTCATAAATTCCTCCTTTCAAAATGTATTTATATTAAAAAGTATATCAATCATGATATTTATAAGAAAATAGATGTCGCGACATTAGACAAAATGTCAGGGACAATTTTCAAATTGGTACCACTGTGTAGACAATGCAACAGAGTAGGATTTCCCTAGAGTTGGCTGTGACATAACCTAATAATTGAATTGTAAATATATGTACATATACATAACCTTGTTTACCAGTTTCAAACACGGTTCAATTAAAATGGTATAAACATAAGTTTTTAATTCAAATTTGCAACAACATTAGAATATTGTTACATACTAACATTGATGGATTTGTATAAAGCACTTATTTCTCTGTGACTTTCGTTTTGATGTTTCGATTATTTATGTAATAAACGTATATTACATGTTGCTTAGAAAAAAATTGACATGTTAGGATCATTAAAAAGAATTAACTTTGTACATTGTGCAAATAATGTGCTTTCAATTACAAGTAATAAGTGTATAAGGATTAATTTCTTACAATTAAGAACAATAAAACTTGCTGTAACTTGTAAGAACGATGTCGAAGAAACTACGGCAAAACAGAAGAAAAAAACTGTACGAATTCCTGAAATTACACTTATGAATATTGATGGATCTATTACTGTTACTAAGCTAGAACAAGCAGAAAAGCTTGCTAAACGGCATAATTTTTATTTAATAAAGCTGCCATATATTGATACTAAAGGTTCCAGGCATATTTACAAACTTGTAGATCATGCAACATATATTAAAGAAATAGGCACAAGTGAAAAAAATGAAAATGAAAAAAGAGATAAAAATAAAGAAACCAATCAAAATAGAAAAAAAGATCATAAGTACAGAAGTACTAAGTTATTTGAAATATCAGCTAAAATTGATAAACATGATTTAGATACAAAGCTGAATAATATTAATAAGTTACTGGATAAAGATCATGTAGTTAAAATTATATTGACTTACTCTGAAAACCAGAAAAATAAGGTAAAGGAAGAAATCAATGCTTGTAAAAATAATTAGATTAATTACTTTATGTATATAATTTCATTGGATATAAAATTGCATTTAATGTTTAGGAAGAAGTATTACAAGCCATAAAGAAGAATATCCAAGGAGTTATGGAAGGTGAAAAGATATTGGAAACCTGTACAAGATTTACTTATTTACCTTTAAAAGCTGAAAATGAAGAAACTGGAAGTGATAATAAAAAATTTGATACTAAGAAAATATAAATTTTGTATAAATGTGAATATCATAAAAATAACAAATATAAATTAAGATTATTACAGGTCATTTATTGTATTCCATGTATACTTTACTTGAAGTTAGAATAATTAAATAAGCATTAGATTTGCAATCAGTTTTATTTATAACATTATTGATAATAGGATAAGAACACAGATAATAGGTCACGCAATTGTTTCAGGTCATAACTCCGATATTAACGCATTTTTTCATAAATGCGTTAATAACGGTGTTACGACCTGGAACAACAGCGTGGACCACTCTGTATAATACCATTATTATCAGATCCAAGTGAATAAACTAATATAGTAACAATGGTTTATTTATTATTAATAAGTAAATATCTTACTATCTAGAGATATGTTACATATACATATAGTATTGTCTCAACATACAAGTATTCTCTCGACGTTTGTAGTATCTGGAACTGATTTTACTAAAATCTTAAATATATGATTTTCATAAATACATATAAGTATTTGGTCTTAAACTGAGATCTATATTTTCTTAAATCTTATATTATAAATGCTATAAATATGTTTTTTATGATACCCACACAGATGATATTATCTGTTATAAATGAGTTGATTATTCTTAATTAATTTAAATTTTCTATAGAATTCTTTTTAACAAAACAGAATCTTCTATGTAATCTAGTCATGTAAAAATTAAATCTAAAATTGATTATAAATAGTATATGTTTATTATAAATCTCAATAACTTAGTTCTTTTTGCTTTTACAAGTAATTGGAATGCACTTCCTGTTAACTGAACGAACTATTGTAATAGTTAAGTGTTATTTGATTCTTTCAGAAAATGATAAATGTAATGTTGATAACAAGACACAGATTAAAAAATGTGGCACGACTTTTGTGCGTTATGTTATATTAATGCTTCAAATAAACACCTACACTGTTTAAAAATTAATAGATTTTGTTTTGTTTGAAAAACATACATGTGTAAAAAATGTCGGTAATTTTATGGACATTTCACTGTATGACATTTCCTATATTCTACTAAAGAGGGGCATAATTTACCTCTAGGACCAAAGGGTTGAACTTTGACTATCCTTGTTCTATACTGTGATGCATCTCCACAAGTGGCTGTACAACGTGACCAAGAGGACCATTGTGACATTTTGCAATCAACTGAAACTGAGTGGAAATATTCTCCGGCATTGATTCAATCGTAAATAGAATTTCTATTTATTAATAACTTTATTCATTAATAATCGAAGCTCACTTTGATTTTCTTCCGCTTCTTTACGATACGTGCGTCGTCCAGGCCCATCCCTTTGCAAGGCTGTACATTTTCCATTAAAATTTCTTTCTTAAATTAACTATTACATCGACGATAGAGATACTTACAACACGGTGGAATTTTATGGCACTTCTTCCTACGACGCATCTTTTTTGGACAATTTTTACCGTTTCCTCTAGAAGGCACCTAATTATTCAAATTAAATAATTTATGTTAAATGAACATCAGTTTATGTTTCATTTTTATTAATTATGAAAAAATATTGACCAAAATCTCCCTGGTACTCTCTGTATATCCACGACATCCTGCACATTGTGACCAATTACTCCATTCAGATACCTGGCAATCAACGTTTTTCGTGTTTTCCTGTGATTCTATCACTTGGCTGTCCGGTTGTATCCCTTTGAATTCTAATCTTTCTGTAAGAAAGTGGTAAAATGTGATACATAATGTAATTGAAATGTTTTCTACTTTTTTTTTCTGAAACTACACGTTTGAACTATTAATGAAATAAAATGAAATTAAAGCCCCGGGCTCCAGAAACCTTAATCCTATTCTTATCAATCATGCGAAATGAAATATTGTAAAAAGCTGATATTATTAGTATCACCGTGGTGAGCTCGTTTTATCTTCGTGCTGCGTTGATCCTGAGCAGGTATGTGATAGCTGAGAACGCTGCTGACGGACACCTTATAATTTTTCATCGTCGAAGACGCGTTTGTCCTTAATTCTTCTATGTTAGTTTTATGGGAAAGCGTGCACAAAATAAGGGCGAAGATCTCGTTAAAGTAGCGGTCTTTGATGTTTGAGAAATTCTCAAATCTTTTGTTAGTTTACAAATTAATTCCGAACGATGTCCAAGAAGCGAAACTTACTTTGAAAATCTCCGCAAACATTTCTGCAGTCTTGTTCCGTTTGGAAATTGTTGCGGTTTCCACCGCAGCCGGAATAACTGAACAGACGGCAACGACCCACCGTTTGGTTGAAATACGCTCGTAAAATATTTCCATTGCATCCTCCTTCTTTCATCGGTTCCCTGCAGATCTCTGGAATCGAACATTTCTTTCCCTCTATGCTCAAATGAATTCTTATTAAAATCGAGGAGGAGATTTCAACTTACTCTCCGCTTCTTCCTTCGTGAAATCGCACGTTGGAATATTCGCTACGCATGCAGCCTGTTGCAGTTTGCACTCTTCGAGGCTTACATCTTCGTCGTTGTCCCCCATGCTGCTCCAATTTTTGTTAACCAGCCTGGATCTCAATTGGACACCAGGACCACAACTGGAACTGCACGGGGACCATAACGACCACTGCGTGTAACGATCCTCGGAACACTTCTATTTGTAAAAGCAAATAAATAAATTAATAAAGGGATTACAACTGTTGACAGACACTAGGATGGTTTTTATTTACAGCAATATTTTATACTCATTTTCAATGTTTCAAAATTTCTTGCAAAATCAGAATCATTTTTCAATTGAATTTAAAATCAAGTTAGAATAAATAGTTTTAATAACAGATTTTTATTAAATTCATGACGTTGAAGAATTAGTAATGCTTTGTGAAACATTCGTGAGAAATGTTACAGCTTATATGTAAACAACACATGTAAATGAATGAATTGAGTGAGCAGAAGAAAAATGAATTTTTTATTAAAAATAAAAATAAACACTGTCGATTTTCTTTCGTTGCTTCTAACTCACTCGTATCTTGAATTAGTGGATCGTCGATTTCATTTTTCTCACGAGTAAATCTGTCGACTTACGTGAGGATGCCAGTACCATGGATGGATCTGCGAGAAATGGTGCAGGTATGGTTTTCAGTTAAACTAGCGAATTGAACGACGATCATTCTGACAAATTCGAGATTCGTTAGTGATGATCTGTTTATTTTGTGAGTTATTTGAAAGACAATCTCTCAATACGGTCTTCGTTACTTTCACGATGATCGATAATTTGTTAATCATTTTCATGAACGATGAAACAGTAAATGGAAAGCATAGAACGATGTTTCATCTTTGAGTAAATTAACATTAAAGATGCATCGAAACTCGTATAATTTAAATTTTTAAAAGAAACCACCATACAAAAGCGATGCCATCTACTATTTTTAATATGTTACACTCGTCCTATTTCGTTCGCGAGCGAGTCGAACTTGTTACTATCGAGGTGCCACGTGTACTTGTGAGGTTTCCAAAGAAAAGCCGACACTGTTACGCGGCAATTAGTAAATTTCTTGGAAATTCTCAAAGGTTCTGTACCTGCAGCCATTTTTCGGTTACCTCCACCGTCGGTTCCTCTCCTTCGTAATCCTCTCCGTCACCATTGTCCTGTTCCATATCCACATCATTCTCCTCCGTCTGGCTAGACGGTTCTCTTACCTCATCCATATCCCCATCGAGACACGGATCGTTCTCACAGTCGATCGTCTGTTGAAGTTCCGGCCCGTCGGGAATGGATTTGCATTCTTTCCGATGCTTCTTCTCCCGGAAGTTCCTCGATCTGGTCTTGTGACCTGGTCCGCACGTGGCCGTGCACGAACTCCAACTGGTCCATTCGGTTAGAGCGCATTTTTCTGTGTCCAACAGGTGCGCGAAACGGCCTCCTTTGCTACTGCAACACAAAATTATTCTAATGAAGTTGAATGGTAAAAACTTAGACGTTTGAATTCGAATAATCCTTGGAATCCGATCAGCCTGGTAATTTTGCATGAAATTGGTAAATTCGCATTGTCGTCTGAATTTCAGAATGTTCATTCGAGTTATGAAACCACCCTCGACACCCTCGACACCCTCGGGTTTCCTAACAACTTCGGCGAATACTAACTCACGGGGATTTTAACGAGCCGACAGCTGGACAAGTGTCGCTGGAACGGCACAATCCTGGCTCGTTAAAATGCTAGCGGTTTGCATTCACTGGGATTATAAAGCAACGAACGAGCACGTTCAATCCCGTTTCCCAAGCGATTGCGGTTCTCAAGTCGCGAGAAAGCTGCCGCCTGGAGTTAACTACTCTCGAAATAGGGGAATAACTGATCGGACCATGATATACAATATTTTATATTTCGCTTTGATTAATAATTTTGTAAAATGATGGTAGTCACCAGTGAGGACTCTTCCCATAACAGGTCGCTCTGTCAGTTAGGATGGTGTTGCATTTGTTCATCGTCGCAGCAGCTTCGTCCTGATAATGCCTTTGTCTAAGTTTGCTTCCACGACCGCACTCCACGGAACAAGCACTCCAGGAACCCCATTCTGTCACCTTGCAGGCTTCTACATACGTTAGAAATCGCACCGTTTATTAATGACATTTCCGTGAGTTGACGCGTCTGCACTTTCACGTCTCATCAAAGAATTTCAGCACAATTTTAATGTCTAAAGGATTTGAAATTGTACCGATAACGAAATCATTTTTGTTAATTATTTTATCGAACATTTGAAGACTTTAGTACACGTTTCATACAGTATGTAAAATACCATTTTGTGACTAATTAATTCATGTTTGAACTGACAAGCAACATTAAACGATAAATCTCAAATGTACACGCTCGTTATTGCTAATGATGTTTCATCAATTACTGGAAATTATATTTTATATGCGTTCATTAGGAAAATATTTATATATTACATTTAGCTGAATTATAAATCTAAAGAATTTTATTCTATGAGGGTGAAAGTCCTAGCTACGAAATGGATACTATTAAGCTAGAAATATTCTGACATAAGCAGTGCAAAATGCGATGTTTGATTTGATTACGAGTGTGCTATGATAACATCAATTATTTACAATGGACTAAATTGTATCGAATTCTAATAAACGAACAAGTTAAATATAAAAAAATTATTTCAAGTATAATTATTTACCTCTATTTCCTTAGAAATAAACCAGCTTGGGCAAATAATTGAACACCTCACGATATGGAGACTTTGAAAGCAATTTTAAATGAAACGTTTAAATTATAAATAATTAAAGTCATATTTTTATTTGTCATTTATTACCTATCAAAATAGGATTGTTAATTATTAAATATTTAGTCTGTATTTATCTCCATGATCGTGATCAGAAAATAAAAGGAACTACAGTACAAAAGCAATACTTGCTGTTTTTGCGACTACTGCCAATTGTTGCACCTGGATCAGCGGCATCCGCTGAGGTATCCTCGCAGGACTTTTCATAAAGTCTTTGCCGATTCAAGTAAAGTCTCGCAAGGGGTTTCATGTCTAAACCGGAAGGATCGTAAAACGGAGATCTCGAGTCGTTTGGATAGGTCGAAGTGATACGTCGGATGGGTTCTTGTGGTTCTGTTGGCGAATCTGGTGACTGGAAATATTACTTTTTATTATTGTATGCGAAGAGGGTCGTGTAAAATTTTTATTTCAAAAGGTGGAATACAAGTTTTGGATAGAGTTAAATATTTTATATCTTGTATTTGGCAAGGTTCTAAGAGGGAAACTTAAAACCTTAGAACGTTGGAATCTTAAAATCTTAAAAGTTTAGAATTTGAGAAGTTTCGAATTTTAGAATTTTAAAAAATAAATCTACCAATGTTTAAAAACTCAGTTTCACTTACTAAATAAGTAATTCCATCGTCGGTACCTGCATCGTAAGGATACAAATTGAGCTCTTTGTGTTCTATCCAGGAACAATTAGCCAGACACAGTTCCAAGCCTGACACACCGACGATCCAATCCGGTGAAGGATCTAGAAAATCGTTTTTTCTCTTTTCAGCCAATTACGTCAAAAATCTGGTCGATCGAACGTTATTTCTCAAAGTTTAAATTAAAGGGAACGGTGGCAGCGAAACTCTTTGGAAGTTTCACGATAATTTAAGACAAGTTCCCAATGTAATGAAGAAACGTCTCGTTTCAAGATTTCTCCAAGTTATTATAAGATTCGCGAACTAAATGCTTTTCTGCATTGGAAAGCACTTCTGTTCCTGACAATTTCTCGATATCGAGTTCTACTGACGCGAATGGTACTTTAAAATAAAAATAGTAGATAAAATTTTTTGATAAGAAAAAACATTATATTTGAGAGATTATATATCAAGAGTATTTTCTTACCAAGCATGGACACCAAAGACATAAGGTGATGCTTCCGGTCAACCCGGAACACTGCAAAAGTTTTCCCAGTGACATTGGGATAACTTATCCCTCTAGCTTTTATTATCGTTCTAATATGTTCACTCTAGAAATAAATAACAAGATTATACGTAACTATTTCCTAAGAAAAGAATTATTTTAATCATGATTTAACATAAAAGTGGAAGTTCCGAATATATAAATAAAAAGTTACCATTTTAATAAAAATGTAATACTTACCTGAGCCTTTAATTCGGATTCTAATTTTCTGGTTGATCCGTGTTCAGCGACTTGTCGCAGACCTGTACTGGCCATGCCACTGTATTTCCAAAACCCGTAATCTACCGTATGGGAAGCTCCAATAACGTCTGAAAATCGAATGAGCCATCCTTTGCTAGGAAAATCCTGTAAAAATTGCGAAGGAACAAAGTCATTTCCTCAAAGAAATCAGAAAGTCAGATGGCAAATTTCCAACAATTTGCAATAAAATATCCTGTGGTAGATACTTCGGGTACCAAACCCCTGGGCATTCTTACCGAAATGCCACCTACTCAAAGAGAAAATGTTTTTCTCTCTCCTTTTCCTTTTTATAGAAAGATAAAGGAAGCTTAGACTCGGTGGAGATCGATCCTATCGCACTGTCGATTTTATTTGACGAGTTCTTACGTGCCTTGGGGTGAGTGTTCCTCGACCAAAGTCCCTCGAAAGTAACTTCGTACTTTGCCTCGTCGCAGGCGCAACACTCTTGCAACACTGGTCCCTGATCGTCCGCTTCGGCTTTCGAGTCTTGACATATCTTCAGAACTAAGTTCCCGTCATCCATGTACCATGTATCCGGCGTTTCCAATATCGTCGCTCTGTAACACGGTCGAAGAAAATGGAAGAACGCGCGTTAGCAAAGATCGCCTAACATTAGGGATATTAAACTAAAGTTAAACGTATCGTTTCTTCAACGGAGAGACATGCGGGAATATGGACAATTATCGTTCATGCTTGTTATTAAAATATCCCTTCACCTGATAAATATGCAACCGCTACCTTCGGAAGGGCTGGTCCAAGCCACAGAAACCTCTTCTTTCGGCACCTTCGAGGTCTCCACGACAGCGTTTGGACATATCTCTGAGTACCTTGTTAACGCCTCATCCTGAAGATCAAAAACTCCGATGTCCATCGAGTCACCTTCGGCCTCAGCCTCGCTGGATATCAGAAACCTGGTGAATTTTCGTGGGATAATGCCGGTGCTGTCGGCTTGCACCGTTACTGTAACACAAGAATCCACGTCTCTTTGTTCCCAGTATTTTGTCAAAATTTGTCACGAAGAAACATTAATTTTCAATCGTTTCGTTATTTAACTATGGAACGTTCTTTATTCACATTCATGATTTCAATCGAGCGTACATGCAATTCCATCAAAGTACATAAATTACTTTCATGTTGGAACCATCATTTTATTACCAGCATTTCGTAACCCATTGTCAGTTCACGCGTGTACAGATTTATTTATCGGGACGTTAAAATGTTTCCCCCGCCATAAATTTTCACCTCTGCAAAGAGTATTTGATATTGAAAAGGCTTGCAGAGTTGCAATCGCAAATATCATTTATCAGTGCATTTATTCGTGAAACATTGTTTTTCTTTCACCTCCGTTCGACAGGAAAATATAGGCGAACAAGTTAACGCTAGTTTTAATCTTCAAATTGAGTTCCCACATTTTCTATATGGAGGAAATATTCGTGTGCCTGAAATAGAGATATAGAGGCTGGTTGCTCCGTGGCTCGCTATTTATATAACTTCGATTAAACACGGTATACCCTGAATCCGGCAAAATATCCAAGGCAAACATGAGTTTTTTCTTTTATAGGTTTTCAATAAATCGTTGCCGTTCGAAATAGCCGAACTAATATATTATATTTCTGAACATAGAAAACTACAACTGTGAATAATATAAATCCAGTCATGAAATTCAGAACTGCGTCAGCAAACCGTGACTCATGACCTCCCACGATTGTTCCCATAACCCTGAATTAGAAGAATTAACAAAAAAGGGGGGAGAAACAGAATTAAATGAAACCTTCGTCGGTATATCGTGTTTCCCACGCTGCCACGCAGAATTGATAGGAAAGAAAGGTTAATTTTACAGTTGAATGTCAGAACCCTTTCGTTCCCATTGGCGCCTACGAAAATCATCCGTAGGCCCATCAGGGATATTACTTATTGATTTGCAATCGATGATAGCAAACTATACTACTCGAGAAATGGAGGGCATACAGAGTTCGTAATTCTACAATATAAAGATGTCATATGTAGAAATGAAAGTAGAATATCCTTTGTATATATAGAGAGAAAGAGATATGATAATGTAAAAGGAAGAAGCTCCTCCAGCAATTTCTGATATCTCTGAAACGATTGATTTTTCGAAACAAGTTCAATAAAAAAGAATATGAAAGGTAAATTTGAAACAGTTTAAATTAAGAAAAATTAAATTAATAAAATAATTGTTAAGAAACGAGAAGCAAAGTATTGGTTTTAGTTAACGTTAGAAGCTCGAGCTCAGTCTTGTGAATTTAGTTGTCACGTTGCTTGATCGCTTCTCCGTTTACGTCTTTAGAAACCCTTCGAACATAAATCGAGGAGATTTGTTGTCTGCACGACAAGGTTTAATCGAATTCCCGATAATGCGAGTTCTTGTCGTTCTTTTTCCCCTCCCTTTTTTTTTTTTTTTTATTCACTAGGCTTCTTTTCTTCTCGATCTCTTTCTCTCTCACCTATCTTAAGTTATTTCGTGCAACTCCACAAAACTAAGATCTTTTGTTTTCAGAAGAGCTGGATTTCTATTATATCTTTGTTTTTCTTTTTAAAAAGCACTAAAAGGATTTACTTTTCTATCACCGGAGGCTTCGCGTTTCCAATCAAACTTTATTTACTTCGTTTAATGTTTTCCAATCGAAAAGGAAACTGTTGAAAAATTGTACCAGTTTTCTTTTAACACGTCGGTGAGGATTCATTTTGAAAACGAATCGTTAGAAATAGAGAAATTCTTGGTGCAATAAAAATTCGTTTTATTACACCGAGGACAATACTGTATTCACTTTGCGGCGTATCCTTACTATTCGTTAAATCCTCTTTTTATCACTGCAGAACCTGGGTTCGAAGGATGATCGTAAACCATATTCTCTCCTTTCCTTTTCCATTGTGTTTGAATTGGAGATGAAAGGAAAATATAGTAAGCCAATTTTTCAAATCGAACCACTTTTGCCAGAGACGCGAATTAAATCATTTAATTTAAATATAATTTTCAATATTCTCGTGAAAATCTTTACCATTGATATTTTTACATATAATTGAAAATAAACAATTCGTATGGAAATGAAATCCTTTGCGTTCGTTATAAAACTGCATTGAGTTTTGTTTATGCGATATCGTTTGATTAAAAGGAAAGCCGTGTTTTCAATAAAAGCAAAAATCTGTAGCTTTCGAATGCAAGAAAGCAACAAGGAAAATCATTCTCGAATAATCGTTGTTTTGAATTTTCAAAGGTCAATTGATTTCCAATTTCAATTATAAAGCGAATAAATGTACAATTAAAATGTTATTTAAAACGTTGAATATTATACTGGTGGCAAATTATTTCGGTGTAAAATTACGGTGTTTCACTTACAATCATAAAACAGATATAAAATTATAATAAAAAAAACAAATCACGAAAGAATGAAAAATATATTGCCTGTTAATTTCATTTCATCGCCACTTTATTTTATAAAATTCCATTGAATAGGAACGCGTGAATAATGAAATTACTCTTTCTCTTTAATTTCATCGGATAACTGCACTTCACCTACGATAGAGGAAATGTCACGGAACTATGTAAAATAGGCCGGTATAATTTCAGCCGGAAACCGGAATTTGAAAAAGCTTTATCCACTGAACAAATACCGGTAGAAGCGTGCACGATTTCTCCGAACAACAACGTTCTCGAAACACGACTGGTCCCTCTGGTGCGAGGTGCTCATTGTTCGTCGCGTGAAACGTCTTGCAATTGCAACCGAGTGCAAGCAGTGCATTCGTCGAAGCGCATTCACGCAGAACTCGCACCTGGCTGGTAGCCAGCGTTACGTAACGCATTAATTCACAGACTCGTCGGATTTGCATGCTTTAGTAGCCATGGATCGTCTCCGGGCCACGTCGACCGGCTTAGTTTTCGATAATTGCATCGCGCGTTTCGCTCGATAGTCGACAAAGTGGATTAAACGTGGTCGGGGACCGATTAATCGCGAGCTAGGCACGCGAACGTTCAATCGATCCAACTTAATTGACGATGAACCAATGGACACACACGGTTGAACAAACATCTACGAATCAGAAATAAAGAATTCTATCCCTTCGATCGTCTTTAGAATGAAACTTAATTCAATCCCCCCGTTCTTCCTTTAGAAATCTTTAAAAATATTTTTCCTGCAGAAGCCTAATTAGTATAAGATTTATATAATTTGGAAATTGATAAATGATATAAACAATTTCTATAGCTGATTTTGCTGCTTAGGTAATAATTGAAAACGGTGTATTCTAGTGGATTTCTCGTCTTAGACAAACAAACAAGCAATTTGCATTCGACTGCTTTCAACTGCGAGTCCATTTAACTGTTCAAAGTAGTCACGAAGAGAATTAAAACTTCCACCGGTTTCATTCGAGTCTTCCCTAACTTCTCAAGACAAAGTTCATTACGTCCGCGTCGTATCAGTCAAACCGCGTGTAAATTTATTTATTCTAAATGAAACCTTAGTACAGTTTCTCCGAAGTTCGTCTTAATTTAAAATCCTTTCGCAAGTAAAATAAAACAGCCACCTACCAGTGTATCTAGTGTTCGGCATGTAGGAGGAGACCGTTTCCGTTCGATTGAACAATGTGATGAATAAATGGTACTTTTCATCAGCATTCGAACGAGGCATCGTCGTTCCGTCTATAAGTCTGCTGCATTTTGATGCACTCGTGCTGCATACTGCCATTAACAACAGCAGAAAATTGCAGACGTCCCTTAAGCGTTTCATCCTCTGTAAAAGGAATGAAATATAATTTAAATACATCGATATAGCGAACGCGTTGGCGAATGGCAATGCTGCAAGTGATTCGCGAAAAATCTACCGGTTCCATTAATTTTCCGAGTCACCAGTCAAGAGAAAATTGTCTAAAACTGGCGCAGTAAATAAGAATGATGCGTCACGGGTGGGATTAGGATCGGAAACCGATTGACCCAATTTATCCACGAACACCCACAACAGATGGTGGGACACGATGAGTTTTCGTTTCGCGCGAATCTGGTGGTTACTTTGCTTTTCTTTTTCCTTCGAGGCGAAAAGTGGAAAATTTCAAGGATCATCTTGGAAAATTCACGACACGTGTGCTAAATGATAAGAAAACAACCGATATTCTCTTTGATATTTTCGTTACGATTAATTTAGAATTATCTTTCCAAGAAAATCAGCACGATTTCTTTTTTCAAAAGATCGTCACTCCTCGCCTCTTGTAATTGGCGTAATGCGGTTACGACATTGATTCTTTCTCGGACACATAAACGGATTCGTCGCAATCACCACGGCCAAGATCTTCAACAAGGCAAACGTCAATGATACGTTCAGACCCTCGTCATTATTATATAAGAAAAAATCGTATTATCAGTCGATTGAACAGGGTACGTCAATTTTAATAACCTTCCGATTTTAGGATAATTTATGTATTAAAATTTCTCAAATCAGACGAAGGTAATTGTTACTTTTATTTTTTTTAAGCCTTGAAAATTCCTCTCTCCCGCCACTTTTGTACACCCACCTAAATTGTTTCAGGGATCTTGAATCATTGTTTCAGGGAAATTCACGTGCTCAAAGCACAAACCTCGACCGAACCGTTCGAAGAACTGGAAACAACTGAGATTCGACCCTGCGAAGAGCGCGCAAATTTGTAAACATATCCTGACTCGTCTCGTTGAACGGATTATATTTGTATCTCGTGGATGCGGTTCGATAACGATTGACAATCGTTTATCGAACGTTCGCGTAATCTTTGATGACGTATCGGTGGTCGGACGTGATTTCCATATTACGTCTGTTAATTATGTAACGGGCGTGCATTGTGCAACGGTGAATTCGGTGGATAACGAACGGTTTGAAACGCGAAATGTCACTTTGCCGGATGCCACCTTCTATTAAATTAGAATGCGAATATCCCACGGGGAAGCACGTGAATGCCGGCCACCGGAACGTCGCCAACACGTGCGAGAAAACGTGTGTTCGTACTACTTAGCCGCTTGCTGCGTACGCTAACACGTACACGCGTACTACTGGCTGAGTCATCTTGGCAAAAGCGCAAACGAAACGAGCCCAATTTCTTTTTTTCTTTTCTTTTGTGGCGCCATGTTACAGAACACTACAAACACGTTTCGAATGCTAAATTGTTGTTAATCAATATTATTAACAATGAAACAGATCGATGGAAAGGTAAGAATAAATCAAAGATATAAAATTTATTTTGTTAACTTGATTGAAAGATTTTTCGAAATATGATATTGATATATTATTTTTGTTGAATGGACTAGTATGGAGAACAAAGACGGTGCATATAGGGCAGGATATTTGATTCGTCCTGGCGTACTGCCATTCACGTTGTATCCTCGACCGCACAGCACCGACAGAAATTTAAACAATACCTAAGCCACGAGACCATGATTTTCCTGTCTCATTACTCCAGAATTTACGCAACTCTGTTCACGAATTCCATTGGCATTCGGCTGGCTTTCCATTTTCACGAATCGCCTAGGCCACCCTCGTTCCACTCGTTAACTTCTTTTCACGTCATGCTTGACGAACCATCGTATAGGTATTCGTTGAACTTTGATTTTACAATAGCAAAGTGTAAAGCTCGTTCGCTCCTTTTGTTTCCATATTTCAAAAAACGTATTGTTTGTTCGTGTAATTTCGTGCAGTAAATTTCATTAATCGAGACCCAAAAAAGTTTCATGTATTGGAAAAATAATTTTTAGAGGAACAGTATAAAATTTAGAAAATGATATGAAGTACAGAAATTAAAATTATAGCTCTCTCCGCGGTCCGCCGTTAAGGTAAAAATGAAAATTTTATGAATAGTTCATTAGTTTCAACGATTCTCCAAGATATTATTACATGATACCCTTCTAATTACGATTCATAATTATTCCTACACGAATGATACGTAATGCTTTCTCTAAAAGACAATCATTCAAGAAGGTAGAAAACTCTTTTGTGTCCCAAAGAATCTTCAGCCTTTCGAAGAGCATATTCAGTTTTTTTTTTTTTTTTTTTTTATCTGAATTGAGAGTAGAGGCTGATTACCCCTATTATGTGAGAGTAGGTGAGGAAACGAGGCTCAAGAACGAATGAAGCGGAATAAAAGGAGAGAATAGAAAGGAAAGAGGCTTCAGGGATTGCGTCGAGCGGAGTGAAACTGTGAACGACAGATTGTAAAGACTGCCAATACGTCATTCGAATGTCAATAAGTCGGGGATGCAAGGTTTCGAGCTACCAAATGGTAGCAATTTTCCTAGAGGCATCGTTATGAAGATCCGAATAAAAACTATTATACACTGTAGATTGTAAAAATGATAATTCTCCCCCTCCCTCAGGTATCCCCGGGGAAAATGACAAATATTTAAATCAAAGCTATCCTTGAAAGATGTTATCAACAGGTAAACTACTTCCTAAGCTTCTTATTTCATATATTTTATCTGGCGTATAGATGTTTGTGTATTTACGTCGCTCGCTAAAAACACAGATTTCTCAGTGAATCGGAAACGGATATTCCAGGAAAGTCGAATAAAATACTGATTGCGTTTACTTTTCGAAGGAAGCCACGATCGAACGTAGAATTCAACGAATGAATGTCCAATCGGAAATCAGAGGGAAAACATCGGTCTATCGGGGTGATTGTTGATCCAGGTTAAGGAACAGGGAAATTTTTCACGCATGTTAAATTAACCCTTTCACTAGGAGTTTAGGGTAAAGAGAATTGTTAATTGTTGAAAATGATATGAAATACAAAATTATATTAAAATTAGAACTGAGAATCATTAAAAATGAGAACTCATATTTGTAACGTCTAAGGTACACGTTTCAGTAAAGTAAAGAAAATATCTCGCTTCCCGCAACTTTCTCAAAGTAATTTTTAGAAAGGAAACAGATGAATGGTTTTAACCTAAAGTGATTGATGAACGCGATCAAATAGATGAAAAAGTGTACTCGCTGTATTCCGCCTGTTACATTATGAATCGATGAAGTTAAATTTAAAAAAAAAGGGGAAATATTTTAACGTGAATAGAAACCTTCCTTAGTGCAAGTAATAAACATTGTCAACGCAAAATTTCAATATTCACCAACTATTCCAATTACTGGACAGTTTTCATAAAAGAATGAAATTTGTACGATGTCTGTTTCAATTAAATTCTTTTTCATTTACACGATGTTTTTTCAGTTTCCTTTTTCATTTACCTTCAACGAAATGGCGGTAGAAACGGTACTCGCCGAGATACCGCGTATTTTCGTATAAACAATAAAAATTTAAATTTTAATTGATGATGTAGACGGTTCGAAAGATCGTTATTTATCGCCTTGAAACGTACACTTCGGGTCAAGATCATTTTCAAGAGCGATCGATCGATCGTTTTGCATAAATTAATTTATGCTTCCATTTCATTCGACCCGATTTTTTAATAAAATGTCCTAGGTATTTCATCGTTCGTGATAAATTCTTACAATTTTTAAAAACGAACATCGTATCGTCGTGTACCTATATATTTCAATGTAACACGGTAGCGGTGTAGAATGAAGAATGAAACGCTCTTTCCCGCATTTATCAACGTTCCTCTCCAGCAATACCTTTTACATAGCTCGTACATAAAAACGTTGCAACACTTTTTTTACCTTCATTTATTAAAGCTATCTCTAAAATCTTTACTAAAACAACGTACTAAAATTTTCGGATAACAGAAATAATTTTTCTTTTACGATACAATTATTGTTATTTTATAAATGATTAGAATTTATAATATTCTTTTAACTCGAATAATTACTTACAATGTCAAACATAATATAAAACTAATATTAAAAAATAAATAAATTGTGGTACTTACCATGGTGATGATCGGAAGAAAACTGCACACTGGTCAGGAAACACGTGCACTGGTTTTAAAACGATTGGTTTTGGTGCTTCATGTCACGTGCGTAAACGAAAATCGTCAATAACATCCTCCCCGTTCGGAGGTCGGCGCGTAACTGAGCCGACTGAGCGCCTCGCGCCGCGCGGCGCTGTCGTCACTGGCGGCGGCCAATGCAGAGGGAGCCATTTCCACTCGCGTTTGGTACCTGAAACAACTAAACATAATTAATTATTTCGAAAACCTACTTTGGAATTGAGCTTATTATGCATTTCACTTGTTAATTAGCGAACTAACTTACTTTGGCAACTAATTATTTATTTAAGAAAATGCTTTTTCTCAAATACAAGAATGTTTTCTATGATGGAAACACCTTCACCGTCACTAACTGCCATTTTTCCTAGAGGGACACTGACACGAGTATGATCGTGGGTGTATCTGCTTACCTAACTATTCTGGAGGTGCAGATGTCGCTCGTTCTCAAGGCATAAATTGAAGACCCCTTGAAAACAAAAAAGGCATGTCCAGTCTTGTTGGATTTGTAGTCACTGCCTTAGGGCTGTTGTGAACAATGGCGACGTTTCGACGAAAGTGACATTCTAACGAACAAATGTGTTTTTACACTTTAACGTTAATCTTCTTTTGTAAATATTAATTACACTCGTTAGGTGTTAGATCGACAAGAATCTGTGTTTTATGATGGCTTTGAACGCTAATGCACTATCTAGTGACATAAGCCGAAGAAATCCACAGGATGAGTACGAGCTCATTCAAAGGATAGGTAGTGGAACGTACGGAGATGTTTACAAGGTACGTACTCGTGGCCTTTTTTTTATCGTAATCGACCACATTGTCTTTACGTGCTGTTCAATTTACTTTTCCAGGCTAAAAGACTTTCCATGAATGACCTCGCTGCGATTAAGGTTATCAAGCTGGAACCAGGTGAACAGTTTTCATTTTTCGCTCTCTTTACCAACATATTATTTTCGAACAGCTTACGCTTTCACTGAAGTATATAAATATTTATAGAACGTTCATTTACCAAAAATGTTTTAGGAGATGATTTTGCAATTATACAACAAGAAATTTTAATGATGAAAGATTGCAGACATCCCAACATAATTGCATATTATGGAAGTTATTTAAGAAGGGATAAATTATGGATTTGTATGGAATATTGTGGAGGTGGTTCCTTGCAAGATATATATCACAGTATGTTTCCCTTTTTGGTTTACAGATAATACACATTATGTCCTTTTGTTGTCTGTAATTATAAAATTTGAATGGTATTTCAGTAACTGGACCACTATCAGAAATACAAATAGCATATATGTGTAGAGAGACTCTTCTAGGATTGGCTTACTTACATAGCATGGGAAAAATGCATCGTGATATTAAAGGTGCCAATATATTATTAACAGAAGCTGGTGATGTTAAATTGGCTGATTTTGGAGTATCAGCCCAAATTACTGCAACTATTAACAAAAGGAAAAGTTTTATTGGTACTCCTTACTGGATGGCACCTGAGGTATCTTAATATCTGGGATACTGTCATAGATTCAAAGTTATCCTCCTAAGGATTTATGAAAAATCCATGTACTTATATTTCAAGGTTGCAGCTGTGGAAAGAAAGGGTGGTTACAATCAACTTTGTGATATTTGGGCATGCGGAATCACGGCAATAGAATTAGCAGAATTACAACCACCTATGTTTGATTTACATCCGATGCGCGCACTTTTTCTTATGTCTAAATCCGGTTTCAAACCGCCAACATTAAAGGACCGTGATAAATGGAGTCCAACATTTCATAATTTCGTTAAAGTTGCCCTCACGAAAAATCCGAAAAAACGACCAACAGCCGAAAAATTATTGCAGGTTTTTTTCTCATTTCTTTTCGTATTTTGGTAGAAAAGTATTAAAACAACTATGAAAGTTTAAATAAAAACTTTCATTCCAGCACGCATTTTTTCAAGGAGAAATGAGCAAACGTTTAGCTTTGGAGTTGTTGCAGAAGGTATCAAATCCTAGTCATATGTTTACTGATTTAGAAGCCGACGAAGACGGAGCTGTACCTAACGTACCGCAAAGGATAGCGTCTCGTCATACTGCAAGACCTAGACCAAAAAGCCCTATACCGCAATTAGATAGTGATGGTAAAGTACAACATATAGTGAACTCTCGTTATATTGCCGGTTAAAATTGGCAAAATTGGGAACTCGTTCAACCGGCAATATAAAGAATCACAATATAGCGAGAGTTTACTTTGCTCTACATACTTCATTCTAGTTTCTAAATATTAATTTCATTTACACATTCAGATCAGATTAATATTGATGGAACATTACAAAGAGACGTAATATCACCGTCCGTGGATACAAGTCCAGCATGGGATATTATGGATATCATGAATAATGTCAAGGTAATTCTAATTTTCTAAATAATATTTCCTGTAACATCATTATATTTTACAAAGTTATTTACCGTTGTGTTCCAATTAATTCATTTAGGCTGTTCATAATTGTGATGTTCATCCAGATTGTGGTATTGGTACTGCATTTGAAGATGTACAGGAAAAGTAAGTACATCTGAAATAAATATATTTTATTTTATAATCGTATGGTGGATATTCATAATGTGGGGGTGGCTTTATAATCCTTCCACTAATATGGTGACCACTGTTCTGTTCTATCTCCTTTTTTTGTAAATAAATATATATACGTACGGTATTGAGCATGGTGGGGTTCCCCGGGTTTTGGGGTTTCTGGCCCTCGCCATATGTCTCTCCTTCAATTAAACAAAGGTGTATAGAACAAAACAGTAATTTTTTTTCTTATATCTGTTCAGCTGCATATGGCACGCCTGCTTTTGCTTAATATATTATCTTAATTAATAATAATAAAATAGAGAATGACATTTTTATAATAAGGATACTTTAAATTTAATGCTAATTTAACTTTAATATGGTTTGCATATTTTTCATGATTCTTTCTGAAAGATTTCTAATTTACATTAATTTATGAGACTTTTCATAGACATGATATAGTTTATTTTTGTATCAGTACTCTTGGCGCTAACGTTACCACAGATAGTAGACTGTCGCGTCGAAGCAAAACAGGCACAGAAATATTTCATATGAGTTTAAGGTAATACATGTAAAAGAAGTGATTTTGTGTGAAGATATTGCTCAATTTTATACTTCACTTGGAAATTTAACGTTAATATTTAAATGTTTATTAATAAAATTAAAACTAAGATGCAATTTATTATAAACAATTTCTTTAGTTTTATAAGCAAGCTTTATTTTAAGTTTTTAAACGTGTGATTTTCACTTTAGCTATGGATAAATTAACTTTGTAATTATATTTGTAGAATTTTTTATTTGCACGAACTTAATTCTTTTGAACACTTTAACAATTTTTTATTTAACTTAATTTTTTTGTTAAAGTGCTGATATGTATTTTTCTAATGATGGAATTGTGCATGATAGTTATTAGAAATATTGCACGATTAAAATGAAAGTTCAGAAAGGTCTTATATGTTCATTGCTTCTTTTACGTAAGTATCGTTATCACATTTAATTCTCACATAAAGATCTTTTTGACTTCTTTAACTTTGTTTTTCACGATTGATATCATGTTTTATAAATAATTGTTTTTCCAATATATTGCATATCTGGTAATTAACAGATAAAAAAATGATACTATACCTATGCCAGTATGTAACAGAGATAGATTTTTTGTATACCAGATGTGCTATATATTATACATTATAGATTATGTTGTATTTAAATTAAAAAACATATTTTACCTTTAAATAATACCCAACAATCGGAATTTAAATACTCCTTCTGGATATCAATGAGCAGGGTACTCTGCCCTTATGCATATTATGTCTAATCCCTATCCAAATTTCACAATTCATTTTAATCTTCATAGCTTTAATTTCTCTGATCAGTTTGTAATTTTAATAATTTCTCCCAACAGGAGTCTATTGCAGTACATTGATGAGGAGTTGTTGCTAAGGTATTGGCAGGTAACCCTTTTCCCTTGCACCTTGCACCTTTCACTTATATGTATTTCCTAATATCCTGCATAAAGCTATTTAGTTTTTATTACAGCTTCATACTAATCTATTCATGTAATTTCCCGTTCTCTTTGTCTCTTCTATTGCATTCAAAAGCATTTGAATTGTTTAAATTGCTTTGTATCATTTATTTCTCTTATTTTTCTTATGAAATAATTCTTTATGTACATGTCCTACAACACATATAATAAACATTAAAACATTCGTCGTATTTAATAGATATTCTTAGTGTTGTTCATTGCATGTGGGTTTCTTTAGAAAACAAATTAAACTGCAAGCCATATTGGTGGTGGAAGTTCATTTTTCTATTACAGATGTTACGATTTTAAACATATCATGTTTAAAGTGTTCCCTATAGGGTGATATTGATAACAAGTCAGGTACAATAAGAGCATTTACATTAATGCACTAACTACGACTAATTGTGTGTTATATAAAGAACAAAAATGTTGTATAATTGTCTTTTCCTGGAAAAATAAATTATCCACATAATAATCTCAAAGCACAAGTGAATTGCCTTGTACATAAACTTTTGTATGAGAATTTATTTGTAAAGTGGATCATCAAAGAATTTAATTGGGTCAATTACAAAAAATGAATGATTGTTTTATAGTATATGATTATAGTTTCATGTGTGCAGGGGGAATGCAATGTCAATGGTTGGTGGTCATTGTGACCAGCTATATTCCCTGCAGTAAGTAAAAGATAAAGTATAATAGTAGACTGCCTCATCTTTTGGTTGTAGATTCAGTTCAGTTATTCTTTTTTTATTTTCATTTAAAAGTAATAACTGCTTCTTATTTGAAACGATTGTTTTGATAACAAATATTCTAATGGCAATATATTTTAGTTATTAACTGTTATACAAGGTGGTATAAAATAATAAATTAACATAAAAATCTACTTTTTTACACACTACAGTGTTTAGATACTACATACATATGATATTGATGACATATGTACAATGTATGTTAAGTCAAATATTTTAAAACCAACTTGTCCTTAAAAGTAATACAGTTCTAAAAATTTTCCTCCTAAACCTCTGTTGGTAAATATCCTATATTAATGTATTCAGTCTTTTAACATTTCTTGCTTAAATGTTTTATTCTTTCAATGCAGCACTCTAACATATTGTTCTTTTTCTTTTACAAGGCTATTTTTTTTTTTATATTATTAATAATATTTTTCAATTTATTTTATAGAGATTATCTATAAGTTACTAACATTTATTTTTACTCAGTAATTGTTCTAATACCCATTCTTGTATTGTATATATTATACATTAATATTTGCTGGTATATTTCTTTTTTCCAGAGCCACACTTCCTCTTGGAGAATCATCAAATGATTGTGAAGTGCATTGTTCATACTATAACATGTCAGGTAAGAATAAATTTGTATAAGAAATATATCTATCAAATTAAATGTATAAAGAAGTTATCTGCAAAAAAAGAATCTAAATGGTTTGAGTGAATTGAAGCAGTAGTATAAAAAGTAGATTCGGTACGTAGGATCTCAAGCAAGTCCCAGGCGTCACAGCTCTGTGGACGAGTTGTATGGTTTGGTGAGCAGTACCCAGTCTTTAGCTGCTGTTAATGGACAACGTCAACGGTCTCTCTCGGACAGTTGTCCTAGAGACGAATCCCCACAATCTAATGGTAGGAGCACGATTGTTTTAAACTCCTATTATAATTACTGAATGCAAATAAAAAAGAAAATAGGATTCGTTCTAGAGTCGCGATTGAATCGATTAAAAGCAACTTTCTAGAATAGTTTCAGATTAAAGAAACGTTTTTTTAGGTCAGAACGAAGTGCCAAGCGATGGGGATAGAGAAAGTATGAGTCCAGATTTATTATCTGATACTCCACCTGTCCCTCCAAGAAGAAGGGACAGAAAACGTCACACACCGCCTAGACCTATTAGCAATGGACTGCCACCCACACCCAAAGTTCACATGGGTGCATGTTTCTCAAAAGTCAGTGTAATTTATATTCATTCTACTTGTATCGTTTTTGCAAGATTAATACTTTAGGGTAAGCAACAAAAAATGAACATGTTTATTTAGGTATTCAATGGGTGCCCGTTAAGAATACATTGCACTGCAAGCTGGATTCATCCAGACACAAGAGATCAGCACTTATTAATTGCAGCAGAAGAAGGAATTTATAACTTAAATCTAAACGAACTCCATGAAACTGCAATTGATCAATTGTATCCTAGACGTACAATATGGATGTATGTCATTAAGGATGTGCTCATGTCTTTGTCTGGTAAAATATTATTAAAGTTGCATTTGAAATTTTACGTTTCTAATGTGGGAAATATAAAAATGAGTAAACAAATTTTAGGGAAAACTCCTCAATTATATAGGCATGATCTATTAGCCATGCAAAGCAAACAAAGCCATAGGTTTTCATTGCACATGAACAAAATACCGGAGAGATTAGTACCTCGAAAATTTGCTCTTACTACTAAAGTCCCAGATACAAAGGGTTGTACTAAATGTTGCGTTGGTAGAAATCCATATAACGGGTAAGTAAATAAATTTTAGTGTAATATTACATTGAATATAATATCATGCATATTACAGATATAAGTATCTCTGCGGTGCAATGCCAACGGGAATATTTTTAATGCAGTGGTACGATCCACTCAATAAATTTATGCTTTTAAAACATTTCGATTGTATATTACCAACACCATTGAATGTATTCGAGATTATTATTACACCTGAAATGGAATATCCAATGGTGTGTGTATCTGTAAAACAACCATATCAACAAAACAAATTAAAATTGGATTTAATTAACATGAATTCGGGAGCAAGTTGGTTTCACAGTGACGAACTGGAAGATATGGATGGTTCAGGTACACTGTTATTTATAATTAGACATTAATTATACGTTTTTGAAATTTTGTAAATATGATTAATAATACTGTTACAGCTACTGTGATACCAAGAAGAGAAAATCTTCATGTTATTAATGTTACACAACTAGAAAAAAATGCAATACTAGTGTGTTATGATAGTAAGTGTATCATAGCGCAAATAAGCAAGTATTGCTTCAGACTATGATTTATTCTGAATTATATTTTACAGATGTAGTAAAAGTGGTCACATTACAAGGAAAACCTAGATCAAACAGGAAGCACATGTCGGAATTACATTTTAACTTTCAAATTGAATCTATCAGTAAGTTTATTCTCTATTATATAACGAGTATTGAAATATTGATTTTATCAGCAATTATGTGTTTGTTAGTCTGTTTACCGGATAGTGTACTGGCATTCCATAAGCATGGTATGCAAGGTAGAAATTCCAAAAATGGTGAAGTTACACAAGAAATCAGTGATCCGAGTAGAACATATAGATTACTTGGATCCGATAAGTACGTATTATTATATTAAAGAAATTTATAATTTATCCAAATATATAATTAACGTGCAAATATTATGTTCTCGAAAGGGTTGTAATGTTGGAAAGCCATTTGGTTCAGTCAGGCACACTAAACGAATCCGAGGGAGCGGACTTGTACATACTTGCTGGACACGAAGCCAGTTACTAAGTTTCATCTTCAATTGTAAAATGTGCAAATGCAATGTGTCGCAAGTGAATTGTGATTTCCATTGACTGCGTGTAAAGTAAAATATGTGGACTGTACTGAGAGGCAGTGGTTGATGTTGGTAAGAGAATAGTTAATTATCCTGTTTTAAAGTACATACGAATACGGATGTACTTTAGTACACATACAGACACAAACATATACACACATCATTCGTCACTGTTCTCCATATAGTCAATGCTGCATAGACTGGTTATTTACCGATAACTTTTTAACGAAGACAAATTTAGAATTAGTGATCTTTAAGGTCTAAGGAAAGATCACAAAAGGAGACAGATTATTAAAAAGAAGTATGATATATTTGAAATATGTAAATTTGCCCTTATGCCTGACAAAATAAAGCTTATACTTGTCGAATCTTATCTCAAGAAACGTTCAATGCTAAATTGCAAGTGTAAAATTTATATTCTCTCGGTATCTGTTGTAATGACTGTCTAGTAAATGATAGATCTAAAGCTTAATTAAAAAGTTGAAAAATTAAATTGAGAAAATTTTAAACTTATTTTAGAATACATTCTAATTCGTCTTATCATAAATAAATGATGTTTACTTGTAGATATACGAGCATTTATATTTTTAGAATGGTTTTTAGATTGTATAATAACACAAAATATCTCTACACCTTGAACATAAATTAATTACATCGTCGTAAGCTTCTTATCTTTGTACACCTCTAATAAGATATTGGCCAAAGGTAGTTTAAGTAGATTAATATATATTTGAACATTAAATAGCAACAAAGACAACGATTTAAATACAAATTAGTTACCGAATATATAAAAGCAATGATACTTATTAAATGTCAGTCCTAAATACGTATATTTTTCCTGAAAAAAGATAGAATAAAATTGAAACATACGAATTCAATGCAATATATCCTATGCTTTTGTATAAGTTTTACTTTGGTAGGCATTGGGCTTTTGCATAAAAATTATTTTACTAAGACATTGCGTTCATCAGTGTCTCTAATTTTGGACGATTGTACTATAAATATACAGTATAAATTGCAAAGTAGTTTATGATGGCAATCATAAATTATTTATTTTAAGAAGTATGTACGGGAATGCTTAACAGTTATAATTCATTCGTATATATCCAACACGATATTTTTTACTAAATATGTAAATTCTTTTAATTATAAAATCCACAAAACGTTTTAAGTTATCTAAGTAATTATCAGATTTATGAATGGTGATTGAAGTTAAAAAAAAAAGAAGTTAAGGTCAGAACAATATTCCACCCATTTATTTAGCTTATTGTAGGAATATTATGCCTATAACGGGTATATTATATGAATTTAAAGTTCAAAACTATATGTCTATATATTTGGAAAGGAATTTATTTCCGTAATTAAACTATAAATATTTATAAAATTAGTACTTTCAGAAAAGTAACGAAATTAAATGCATTTTGTGTGATTGGTTTTTAAGACTGGGAGAAATATTTCTCATTTGCGAAAGACTTTCTTAATACATGAACAATGTATTCAGGAGGAAGAGTGCTGGATAAGATAGAATTAAAAAAAAAAAATGTTTTATGCAAAAATTACACCAAGTATTTGCTTTTTAACAATTGAGATTTCTTTTGTTTCATTATCATAATTAGTATTACGTGATATTTATAGCAACATAATATAGCTTACATCTTTTCTTAATGAACTATTTAATTACATGATTAAAAAGAACATTTTCCAATTAAATCTTTCATTTGTATTAAAAGTGATATATTATATAATTTAATAATACTCATTTCACATTTTGTTCACAGTATTGTACGTTAAAGTAAGTAAAAAAAATGATGAACTTATATGCAGTTTTTGCAATAAAAAAGAAAAAATTATATCAAGTAGCATAAAATAAAAGACAAATTAATTAATCGTTAGTTTAGAAGTAAGTCTAAAACTAAGTTCCATTTTTGTCTGAAGTAAGACATTTGGAATTTCAAGTGATTAATAAAATTCAAATCGGAAAAATAAAAATATTTCTTTTAGAACAATGAAGAATTCTATTTTAGCGTTAGCATCAATTAAATTAGAAATATCTAAATTTAATGTAATTTGACTAGAAGTACTAATAAAGCATTGCTTGATAGTATTCATAAGCTTTTTAAAATCTATAAGAATACTATATAAACATGAGAAAGCTCAAAATGCAGTTATTATGTTCAATTACATTAATTAAATAAATTAAATATTTATTTGCTAAGGTTCTTTAGGATTATTAGATTTTAAAATTAAGTAGTGTTCTAGCACTTTTCCATCCATTGTCAATACATTGATATCTTACAAGTTAAAGTGATTGCTTTATCATGGCAGGGATGAAATGTAAGTTGAACTAGGAAGGATTGACAAAGTAAAATTATCTTGGAAATGTTAAAATATTTTGGTATTTTATATGAAAATTTGCTGTGTAAATAGAAAGTAGACTATTAAAGAAAGTATTATGCTATTAAAGGTTTACTATAATAACGGTATATTATAGTAAATAGTATTTGACTGCTTATTGCTTATGATAATATTACTGCATTATGGTGAACAATTATGTTATATAAAATGATGTGTTTATAGTGAAAACATAAGTGGTATAATATACACTTCTGTATGTGTTCAATACTAATTTTTTTACATTCCAATATTTGAATTGAATAGAAAAGTTTATAACTATTTAATTGCGTTTCTTTTTTTTTTTTCTTAATTTTTGAAGATGTGTAAGGTAAATACATTACACAGCATTGAAATATTAATATTTTTTTAAGCTTCTCAGACATATATTTATACCACTTATGTGCATAATTTAATATTTAATGATACTATGAAATTCAACAAAATTGTTTAGCAAAAGAATATTTTACGCTGACAATGTCTTATAGAATTGAAATGATTGTGTTCAGATATGTCCAAGATAGTTCACTTTACCATTTTAAATATCACTCTTGTCTTATGTATTATCTTTCAGTATCATTTTTAAACATTTCCACTTGCACACAAGTTACACAAAATGATAATTGATTACACGAAATCTATTAATTTACAAGCATGTATTCGTTATACACATATTAAATATAGTCATACATTTGAACATTAAATTAATAGGAATTTTCAAAGTATCTGCAATGTTAGTAAATTTTAAAAAATAATATATTGTATAGAAACAGACTCGGGTTTAAAGACAAGAGAGATGTTTTTTTCAGGGAATATGATTAATTAGATTCGTGTTGCAACACATTTACATCCATTTGTGTCAGCAATTTAGTATGCTATTACAATCAATGCCTGAGCAATCAAATACAAAGTATTTAATCAAAGACAGCTTATTTGAGAATTCGTCTCGTAAAAGAAGTATATAAAGCAATGTCTTCCCTGTATTTGCTATTAAGCATATACCAATAGGAGATGTTAAATGCTTGTCATGTCAGCATTTAAAAATGAATGAATTATTGTTTAGTAATTAGTATTTGAATTTTCTTTGTTGCATTAAACTACAGATATTTATAGTTTTTCTAGTTTGTTTATATTCCTTTATTCTCAAGCATTTCAAAAGTAAATGATTTTCATTAAACAAATTGATAATCAGTATCTTCCTGAATTTTAAATGAAGTTAAAAAAACTTGTTTTATAAATTTGGAAAATAAACAAAAAAAAAATGTATAATGGTGTGATATAGATTATTAGAGCCAGTGAAAGATGAAAATTCTATATAACATGCTTTTCAAGCTGTTTAAATGAACGCATGTATAGAAATATAACTACATTGGTAATGTAGCCAGGAAGAAAATTTATTTAGCTAAATATAAATAACTTACTGATTTTTTTATCTTTGTTTAATTTCATATATAAAACATTTAATTAGCTATTATATTGCTGCATAAAGCATTCATACGGTAGAGTTGAATACTTATTTCACTGATATTATAAATAATTACAGTGCAACGTTACCTGGCAAATTTTTGTATTATTGCAATGACAATAATTTCATTCATGGTATCAAATGTACATCGTAAAAATAATTAAATGTATATTGGCTAAATCCAAAGGAAGAATACTTACAAATAACAGCAGCTGAAAAAAAGATATTAAAAGACAAAAAAAAACACATAGTAATTATACATATACTGTATGGCAGACCAATTATTAGAAGACATAAATTTTAGTAGACACAGAAACTCAGAAACATTTTACATGCAGATTTTACATATCCATATTCTAATTATGACCACAAAATTTTAAATATACCTCTGAGAGTGTTTTGTTGAATGTAGTGCATAGCTGAAAATACTTAATTTTTATCAAATCTTCATGTATATGTATAGTGTGTGAATTGAACCATCAGTATATGAGCATTAAAAACTCCATAAAAAAGTTTATATTTATATACAATTAGCACTTTCAATGCAAAAGAGCAATATTTTTAATGTCTCACACAATAATAATATATTATTATTAATGATAGTAAACACAAATTAGTACAATAATTTCATATTCTTTTATGTTATAAACTTTGTATGTTATATTTTAAAAGCAACAGTTTTTTATTTAATTCACACACGTACACAAAATGTAGATTCTCATAGTGGTAGGACAACTAGTACAGCGATAAAATGTACCTGTCCATATTGACCAGATCAGTGGCTTTGCCTCTAACTTATGAATGGAGATAGAAAATTTGTCTAACAAAACTGTAGGACTATGTTCATGAAATTATAAAAAAAAAAATTTTGTTCATTGTTGTATTTTATTAAAGGTCAGTATGAGTAATTTAAGTAGAAAAGAGAAAGAAGAGAATGATGTTCTTATTAAAATAAAATTCAATAATGAACAAATTTGTTTCTTGTAAGTTTACGAATAAATTCCTGTTAAATTCTTAAGTTATTATTTGTTTCTAATTGATCCTGAAAGCGACTAACTTGTTTTACTTTTTGTTGCAGAAAGAATTTTTGTTTTCTTTACATAACATTAATCAATGAAACGGGTAATATTATGCCTTTTATGAAAAACAGGGTCGTTTTCAGGATTTAAGGATACTACAGACTTTCACAGGTGCTGTTTCATTATTGTTAAGTTAAAATAATTGTAACCGATTCGACGTTTTTATTCAGCTATGTATTATGTTTTTTTACGAAAGTATGCGTAAGAGAAGAATATTTTAAGAGATAAGATCATATTGTAAAAAAAATGATGAAACGATTTAGAGAGAATGAGACAAAGAGATACGAAATAAAAGAGAGATATATATATAAGTATAAATACATATATATATATTATATATTTAATAAAGTTTGAGGGAGAAAAGCAAGTGTAAGTTCAAAGAAGATTAGCGTGAATAACGATTTCGTTATTTTGCGCGGTTACAACGGAGAAACTATAAAGATTGTCAATATGTTAATAGTGCGTTATTAACCAAAGCTTTAGCCACGAATAGAAACGACGATTTAACGGAATTATTCTTGCAAGTGGAATCACCGAAAAAGCATACCGTTGTCGTATAAATGAATTACAGGTTTAAGGAGTTTCTCAATGAGATGTTGTACAAGAAAACAAGATAACGGTATCGTTACAAGTTTTCCATTTCTTTGAGACAGTGTTTTTCAAACGTTCCTTTTAATATAGAAATCTTAAGCATTTTAATTTCATATAATAATTCATGAAGTGGTTGTTATATTTTCATTTTGTTACTATGTTAGGAAGATCATTTTTTTGTACAACATCTGCTGCAGAAACTCAGTAAACAAGATATGAACCTTAATTTATTCTCTATATTTAATATTCATAATCGAAACTAATGATTGATCAGAAGACTTCTTCTGATTAGAGGGCAGACTCTAATTCAAGATAATACTACAATTAAGTGTATCATATAGTTACTACGGTTGTATATAATGTGTATAATGAATAATCTTTTTTTTTTTTTAGTTCTCCGAGCTTTTCTCATCTTTTAGTCATTTTTGTTTCATTTTATATATATACATACAGTATTGCGTAGCTAACTTATGATGGACATTGTATATCATTTACTCTTGTATCTGTAAACACGACTAGCTGAAAATCTCTTGTAAATAGACATTTCTCTTAATAAAAAACCTACCTGAAGTAATATTTGGATCTACCTTTGGATATAAACCCCCGGATGTTACTTTTGAATCCTTTCTATACATTTCATATGTATTAATATGGTGCAAGAGGTACAATTAATAATTTGTTTGTAACATTTTTATCGAATGAAAGAAATTACAAAAAATGAGAACGAGTATTGACAATAATTGAATTGATTTATTGCAAAAAAACTAAATTCTTATGTTTAGTGTAATTGCAAATAAATCATACACTCATTTAGTATCATGAGGTGATTATTGTCTACGTAACATTAAATATATCGCGTTCTTGTTTAATATAATTAAACAAAAATAGTTAACTCGTTAGGTTCTAAAAATAAATAAAAAATAAAAGTCGGCCTTTCTGATCTACACAAACGAACCTGTTTAGCGTTAAAAAATAATTGCTCGAATCCTAACGAGTTAATGAAAGTACATCGACGCTTAGAATATTCAGTCGACATGCCTAATCATTTGCAATAGCTTGACTAACTATGTTAAAATATGAAAATTTTCTTGGTAAAACTCTGCAACAATACAGGGTGATTGTAACTTTTAGATTAACAATTTAACATATATTTTATTCAAATACTTAAGCTCGCAAATTTTCTTTTTTTATGAATAAATATAAAAAGACTCTTAATTACCCTGTATTGTTAATATGAAATTTATATATGACACGGATTAAATATGGACATACCTTAATTGAAAGTATCGCTTGTAGTGTCTCTCTATTTACCGCTAGTTTACATGATATGTCAAAACGCTTGGCAGTATTTGTTTCAATCTTGTACCATATGTATGTGTTTCAACACTAGAACATCGTATCTGGGCAATAGTTTACACAAGGCACAACTAGTATAAAGAGAAACTTATTGAAAATCTCGTGCAAAGATTAATGTTAGCAATAAAATGAAAAAGAAAAAAACAAAAAAATGGCATACCTGAAAATGAATGAAATATAAAAATTGTAATCTACTTTCATGGAAAGTCCCTCATTATGTACATATCATGTTTTCCAGTGCAGCATCTGAATTTACTTAGTATGTATCCTGCTCATTCTTTAACAATTCCCTTGTACTAATAAAAAATATAATCTCAAAGATTTTGCTTTGGAGATCAATCGAAGATAAAACTTTGGACAACTGGACAACGACTACTTGACCTCTTTGAACATGCTTTCTTATAGTTTTAGACAAACATGGAATTCACGCGTTTCAAGTCCCAGTTATAAAATTTGTACAGTTTCATTGGTATGAATTACGTTTCAACGTGACCCTGGAATTGACCCACTATCTTTCTTACCCAGCCTGCTTGACTCTGTCCTGCCGACACATCGTCTTTTTCTTCACTATTATTCTGCGCACAACTATTCTGTAAAATGCTTTTAGAACACTGATACGTTATTGGATCTTCGGGGATCAAAGGGGATCTCACTGGAGATTTACAGTCTGATTCTTGTTGTCCCTTTAAGAACACTGACTTCACTTTCAAATAATCGGGCTTTTGAGCAACGCTTGGTTTGGGTTTCATCGTCGAAGCATTATAAGAATTCAACATCGTGGTTGACTCTGTTCTCCTTTTAGCAGGGATTGGTGGAGCTACTTTGCTCTTGAACGGTGCACATTCCTCTGAGGGTTGACCGGAAAGAGGCCTGGCTACCAGAACCTCCTCGATGTCGCTAAATATTGCACTATCCCGGAACGTGTCGTCCACGTCAGCGTCCACGTAGTTTTCAATCGTTTCGAATGATTTCTCGTAAAAGCTGTCCGTTTCGCTTTCTCTGTTCTCCACGCTCTCTTCGTCCTCCTTCTTTTCCTGATTAGCTTCAGAGGAATTATTCGCGAGTTGGCCAAGACGTTTACTCTCCGAGAACAATATGGAAGGGTCTGCGTAATCAGACTGAGCGATACGAGCACCTAAACCCGAGCTTCCCTGCTTGTAATACAGCGAAGGGATCCTTAAATCCGAAGATCCCCTCGCTGTACATCCTACAAGCTCTTCCACATCCGACGAAGATTCCCTTGAATGTTTTAATTTACTCTTCTTCTTCAACTTACCTGTACTTAAAGAGCGAAAGTACTTAGTCCTTTCTAATTCCTCGTTGCATTCCAAGGTTTCTGTGCTCATTGTGTTCCTTAAACCCTGAAGACGGTTCCCAGCTTTCGAGAGGACGTTTTTAAAAATGGTGCTTCCATTAGCGTTTGGCCTGTAGATCTTGTGGTCCGGATGGATGTTGGTGGTCGTTGACGTCACGTGAACCTCAGAGTAAGCATCCGTCAATGTATCATCCAAGGAACAGAAGAAGGTGGAAGTAGAAGTTGATACCGACGTGGGAAATTTGGCGATTCTTCCTTCTGGTTGACAGGCTGAAGCGTATCTCTCCATATCTTCCAAATTAATCTCTGCCGGTTTATCTGAGGCTATCGTGAAAGGTCTTTCGCTCATTGGCTTACCATCTCTCTGCAAGAACCGTGATTTCATTACGTTCTGATTGGAATTGGGATGAATTTGAAAACTGCGAGGAAGGGAGCCACACTTCTGAGGAGATGTAGGTAGTCCTTCGCATAGTTTGGTCAGCCAGACTGCTGGTCGGGTCGGACTATCGTTCCCATCTAAACCTTTCTCTTCTTGCAAACCCTCCCAAACGTGTTGCAAGTTGTCGTAGTTTCCAAAACCTTTGTTGGATTGTGTAACTGCTTGGCTGGTATCTTCGTTCGTGTTGTCACTATTTATAGTCACTTCTTTATCATTTTCTGTTACCTGAATTTCAGTTTCGTTTGGAACAGTCGGGTGATTCACAGGTTCTTCGCTCCTGGACGTTGAATTCTCCCTTATCCTAAGCGCAGTTTGGATGATCTTACTTTCAGTCACGATACTTTGCCTTTTAAACGCATCGAACAACGCTTTCTTCTCTTGCACATGGTTCATCTTGTTTTTTGAATTACTTTCAACTGATTTATTATTCTCAGTCTTGTTTAAATTATCGTAAAGTAATTGCAAGGTGGGCTGGTGATCTCGCGTAGAGGATAAGGAATTCAAAGTGTTGTTTGTTTTAACAAACCTTTCACGATGGCCTGCGCGGATACGCGATATCCTGTTGTTAACTGAATTATCGGTGATGTAATTCGTGTTCTCCGAGTCGCTGTCATCGGACGTATCAGCAGAGATACGTTTATTGAAACGTTGCTGCTGCCTGACATTGAGTATACTGTTCGTTCGCTGCTTCTCGAGGAGCTTTTGAAATTCTTGGTTCTGCATGAGGATATGTCCAACTATTTCCTCGACCGTCTGCGCTTGAGTCTGTTGTTCGTTGTTCTCTTTGGTTTCTGGCGGCGGAGAATTTGCGTGCTTATCGTTTTCAATGATCGCACACTCGGTTTCGACCGTAGCTGACCCCGTGTCACACGTATCTTCTTTTTGCTCCTCGTCAGACTGATTGAGACACACGTAAGATTGGAAACCTGGTTCCGATTTTCTTCTCCAACCGGTAAAGCGATCCTAAGCAGAAGATAATCAAAATGTAAAGTAACTACGAAGCAACTATATATCTCTAACGTATACCTTCACTTTTGATCCGCGTCCATCCGAAGACCTAAGACCTTGCTCTCTAGAATCGTTAATATTCGAATCGTCGTTTTGATTTTTTCGTGGCGATGCTGGAGAGTCCTGCGCGAACGTTAAGAAAAGCAAATTGAAAAAATATAACTGTAAATATAAAGATTTATAAGATACTTACCTCAGTTGTAGTCTCAGACTTTCTGCCACTCTTTTTAAATCTCTGTCTAAGCCCGGTTTCAGACCTACGTCTTTCTCTTTCCTGTTTACGTTTCTCTAAATACTCTGGTGGCGCTGAGTGTTGCTTCTTCGCCGATCCTCTATCCGCTAAAGCATCATCTATAATAGTTTCGTTAGAATTATATATTCTATGTCAATTAAATGAGTTCTCATACACACCTTCTGGCTGGGTCTGACCAAGTTGTAAAACTAATTGTCGCGCGTGCAATGGTATCTCCGCGTTATAGTTTTCAAGAATTACCCTTTTTATTAGCAATGTCCATTCTCTTTTTTGCTCCAAGTTTCGTGCCTAATACAGATAAGGACAGTACAGTCAATTACAATTAACGAATGTATCAATAACAAAGCGACGCGTTTTACCTGCAACGTGTATTGCAATCGAGGATTATCAAATGGAATCACATGAAAGCTAAGAGACTCTCCTGGTATGCTCTCAATGAGCATTAAGTTTGAACACTGTAAACATAAAATTATAAAACGATTCAGTATTTGTTATACCGTTACTGTTTATTCAGAAAAGGGGATGTACCATGATGTGAGCTTTATAGACTAGAAGTCCATCCTCCTTTTTCTTGGTGAGCAGGAGCATACGATCAAACAAGAAAACGTGCCTAGGAGCTTTAGCTCCTCGAATTCTGAATCGTCCTTCCGCCACCAGTTCTCCACTCGTAGTTAAATCTGGACCAGACCAGCCATACAGAAGCGACTGAATCTCTTGAACACGCACCGCGTGCTCGTGTCGTCGTTTCATAGCGTTAATATGCCTCGCGATCCCAGTCATCGCAGCGAGAGCTGCCTCGATCGCTTTGCTTCCTTCAGCCTCGTTTTCTCGTAACTCGCAATCCGCGCCGTACTCTTTCGACAAGTTCTATAAATTGAAACGATATTCAGATTGATACGAAGACTTACAAGTTCTCCTGTCGACGTATAATCACCTCCAGAAGTAAATGATACTTAAGAATCCTTTGAACAGGCTTAAGAAGAAAGGATCCAAGAGGTAAGGCGTGTCCTAGCGCAGCTTGTCTTTCTCGAAACGCGTTTGCAGTCTCTTCTTGACCCATTAGATCAGTCAAAACAGAAACTGTCCTGAAATGAACTGCATTAATTTCAAGCTGAAATTTAAGGCTACTAAAATGCATTGGTATTGATAAATAGTTGACTGAAATTTTAATCAAGATACATTATCGTTTGACGTTGTTTAGTTTACCTTGGGTAATTGGTACAGTATTCTGTGTACACTTTGAACCCTGAGTTATGCTTTATAAATGTGTTTGCCACGCAAACAGGATCCAAACCACATTTTTCAATTTCTTTCAGGAACTCTCTGAAATTCAATCGAATTGTTTAATATAATCCAGCGTGAAAGGAAAGTATCCTCTAACTAATTTACCTATTGAATTCAAATATATCCTCGATATTACTAAATAAGTCACTCAGCTGCATTTGATGCACGAACGATGCCGGATCGTTTCTCCAATATATAAGGTAACCCTGGAAAACCAACGAATTGAATTTTGTCCTATAAATCAACAGGAAAAGACCTAGATCAGACAAAGATATACCTGAATTACTTGTCGCAGATGTTCCACGTATATTGCTTCAGTGTCAACTATTTCTAAAAGTACCCTTTCCATAGGGTTTCGATGGGGATCACAGTAACGTGGCCTGTGACACGGTGAACCTGCTTCCACACCGTTTCTTCTTTGCCCAGTGTCATCGTTTCCTATTCGACAATTGGTCTCTGATACCGTCACTACTCCACTGTCTCCAGAACCTGTTCAAATTATTCATTCCGATTACCCAATAAATTATTTCATCAACTTTTAAAGAACCTGTGGAAATATTTTAGAAATTCGTTTCCTCGTGGATCAACCGAGGCAGATTTCAAGGACTAAGACTTTCTCTCCGCTGTAGCGTAATCAACAGCAACGACAGTAATGATAGCAGCGGTGGCAATAAACTTCTCTCTCGGCATTCCGTGGTCATCGTTAAGGAAAACGTTACTACCGCTTGAATAGCGGTTGCACGAGCGAATGGGTGCACTTTGGAAGGCCTGATAGCGATTAAAAATGTTTCGCTTTCGTTTCGCGAGAATACTTTTTACTTGCAGCAAGTTTTTCTAATCTCACTGGTCGCAATAGCAGGAAGATGAAATGAAAACTCAACGAGAGATGAAGAAATTGAGCAAAGCAAACAGAGGCTCACCTTGAGAGCTGGCACAAGTGTCTGCCAGAGACTCGACGGACGTCAAATAAGGATTGCTGGTGCAAGCGTTCCCCTGGTTACTGCACCCGCTGGAGGAAGTGCTGGACGCGACTGAACTCCCTGACAACGGTCTTCCAGCGTTTCTGCATCGTCTGTTGTACCTAAGCGGCGTGAGTCCATTGCTCTCCCGTCTGTAAGGTTTCTCCTCGATTCTGCTGCACTCGTTTCGTTCCTCTTTACGACTAGTCTCCAGAGTCTGGAAGGCATTATTCTCTTTCTCAACTAGCACGAAATCCTCTTCCACCACCACTTCCACGTTGCTCTCCGCCACCGGCTGCTCGTTCATCGTGTTCTCCTGCTGTGATTTCGCTAATTCCGGATAGAACGAGCCGAATATGGAGCCACGATGGGACACCAGGCTTAGACGCTTCTGCAGAACCGGTGGTATGTTGCAGGACGATGGAAGGACTACGTGATCGGGGTAGCCATTGCCGCTACGGGCGAGCTCGTCGAACATGCCCAGGAGCTGGGACACCAGGTCCGTGCTGGTTCCTGGAACGAGAACAGCGAACAAGGTTATCGATGGGTGGAAATTCTATTCTCTTTCGGAAGGCCACGTTGCACCCAAGTGGGTTATTATTATTCCCTTTGGTACAAACCCACCCAAATTCGCGTACATTGGAGGTATTGCAAGAAGAGCTTTCGTTTGTTACCGATATCAGAGGGTGATGCACAGTGTCTGGTTAGGAAACACCGTGTGCTTTTACTTGCACGCTTCGCGAAACATAACAATATCGTATAAACAAACGAGCTGCCCTGATGGTTCCCAATTCCCCGTGAAGCCAGACGAGGAGCACCCTGGGTCCAATGAACCTGTCCACGTTCACGCTAACACAAGCAGGCTTTTTTTGCATTTTCCATGCTGCAGCTGTGATCCGATGAGAAAGTTGCGAGTAAAAGTGTACACAGATGATGCTTCGTTCTTTCGAACGATTCAGTCGGACTCGTTTTTCACGGTAATTCAAATAAATTTTTAACTTTTGCGATGAAATTTCAAATCTCGAAAGAGGTAGATCATTTCTGATTGGTATACAGAAGAAAACCGAGGATCGGAGGAAGTTATTCTTCGGAGATTCGCAGCTGTCGGAATATAAATGCAAGCAGCGTTCATAAAGAACGCGCAAAGAAAGCAAAGTATATTTTTGCACGGTGAGATTTATCGATCGGCCAATTTGCTGCCAGTCATTTACAACCGCAAGCAGAAAGCAAAACACTTGTTACTTCTTTCATTTTTCTTTCGTCTCTTCGGACTTTCATAAATAACAAAACTCATCGTGAATGGGTTAATTTAAATGGACAGAGGAAGAGGACTGAAGGATGAGGTGGAACGTTCGAGATAGCAAAGTAAATAACAGTATCTTCGGAAAATGTACGGAGGCTGGGATGATCGCGAAAAGCTAAGCATTGGCTCGATTCCTCTCCCTTCTTTTCTTTCTCGTCTCCGCTGCTTTCCGCTTTGCTCTGCTTCGCTCATTGCTGGCCATATGCGTTCCTCTTCGATCGCGATGTTGCACTTGGCTGGAAGTCGGCTAATAATAGAACGGGACCAACTTTCGTCTTGGCTTCGCGTGCATCAGCTCGGTTTCCTCGCGCCTCGCGGCTGTCACGTCCTGGACCGATGACACGGTTCGGACTTTTACCCGGCAACCAATTGACCAGCTTCGTGTTTACTTATTCGTCCTCTTTCGCCGTCCTCTTCGTGGGAAATGTCGGAAATCGTTCGAGTCTGCTACCAATCAGCCCCCCTCTGGGTACGTTGAACTTTGATGCCACGAGGAACCGCCAGCCAGGCTGACATTCGTACGGTTTTTCTCATGAACCAGCAGCAAAGGAATCTTTGATTATTTTTCCATAAAGAACTTACAGTTTTTATACAATTTTACAACCCCTTTCTTTTTTTCCAAATTGATATCAAATTGATATGGTAACACTTTCCGTGTTTCGAAATCAGCTGATACAATACCTGAAGATTATACCACGATGAGCTGGCTCGATTAATTAACCGTGTATAAATTAAAACGCAACAGGCTGTCGAGTTACATGCAAATCGAAAGCACGAGTTTCCCAGCGATAATCATTTTCACCGGCCAGAAAGGACATCAATGCGAGTTTGTTAGTCATCGTCCGTTGTCATTCCCGTTGCAACATCCAACGATGTTGTTGTTGCTGCTGCGTTGACTCACAGCAACGTGGCAGGCATACAGAAACCAGCCACTCGAGACCTTTCAATGCTCGTGCCTATTACTTTTCGTCAATGAACCGACGTTTCCCTTTCTTTCGACCCCTCGATCGCTATTTTTGCCGTCGATCGTTCGACCAAACTCGACGGCGCCAATCCGTTTTTCCTATGGGTCGTTCAACTCGTTTCGTCATCTATAAACTCTGACGCGATTTGATCACATAAAAGTATCACAAAATAGCACTCACGGCATACCAATTTCAAGCTTCAAGTTTAACAAAAACGACTACATAAAGGATTCGTTGATATTCTCGATACAAAATGGCTGCTTCTTTGTTGGAACGCACCATTAGCAAATACACAATTTCCAATCGTTCACGGAGGACCAGCCATTTTGTACGAAGAATTTCAACGAAACCTTTATGTAGTCATTTTCGTCAGACTTTAAGCTTTAAATTGATATATCGTAAATGCTATTTTGCGATACTTTTCTGTCATGAATTCGTAGAAAATGAGTACTATCTTCGCGATCGTAAATGCTCTACTTAAAAGACCGCTTGGTCTTGAAAGAAAATGGCAAGCCCATGAAATCATTGTTAAATCATGGGCTTTCTTCGTACGTAGAATGTTAAAAAGAATGCATTCCGATTTCCCCTCCGTTAGTCACGTAAATGGTCCGGTTAGGAACACGTGTGGTGTTTGTTTTACGGTGTCCAGGTGCGAGCCTCGCTCATAGAAACCTAGAATCTCTCGCTTCTGCTTGCATCACGACTGAATCGATCCTACGTAAGCGAATAAAACGAAATATGGTTGATATTTCATGATCCATACAAAATGTATTAATTTCATTCGACGGCTAATCAAAAGAATTTCGTTTTCCCTAAGATTAAAAAATCAAGCTGCGACATGTGTTCGATAACCGGAAAGAGAACCAGGTCTGCTACGATTTAATATTAGACTTGGCTAGCTGAGTTGATAAAAATAATCTAGCATATACCGAAGAACCTTCTTTTTGATATTGAAAAAGTATGCATTAGTCGATCGTAGGCTAATTCCGGTGATTAAAAGCGAAGCAGTGCCTTCTGTTTAATAGACTATTATTAGACTCGTTAGAAAGAGTCTGTCTAAGCTCTGGTAAATTATATCTTCCAGGAAATGAATGTTTCATTTTCAGTTTCACTCTGAAATTTCAAGATTTTAACAGTTTGGAAGGCTTCTGTTACAAGCTGAAAGGGTCGATAACCGGCTGATTCGTTAAATCATTAAAAGGACCCACGAAGCATAGAGTTCCGTAAAAGAAGATCAATTAACGAGGCGTTAAGTAGGCGATGGAGAAAGCGTTAACCGAAGGGATATTAGAAGACGATAGAAAAAAGGATCTCCTCATCGATTCGAGAATCCGACAGACTAGCTAATTAGTCGGATTCGAAATGATTCGAATGCAAATGGGTTAACGCGGCAAGTTGTGGTAATGGTTCATGGTAGACTTAATGCTGGTTGCTCACGCACGTTGAGACGTTAAGGCAAGGCTCGTGATTTAAACACGAACACCATAAACTGTCCAGTTATCGTCGCGTTCCTATCGGTCGCCGTTGCGCTATCGCCGGCATGTTCCACGCGATTCGCCCGATTATTTCGCCCCCTCGAGGAAATACGAGCCCGAATCGTGACTTTCCCTTCGCGAGCTTCGACGCTGTTATCGCGGCCGCGATGTAGCCGGAAACTCTGTTTTACTCGTTCGCCAGGCGCGGATAGTTCCGAGTTTACGAGGCCATCTCGATCGCAGTCAGCTAGATCCTTTTTCCTTTTAGAAAGGCACGATTTCCTACGATTTTCATGGCATCAAAGTTACGATACATCAATTTACACCTTCAAGTTTATTGAAAACGTTTGTGAACGCAGCCGAGTTCTCGCAGCGTCATGCAAATTGTATTTTCACAGCCGAGCTGTTCACCTTTTCACTCGGCAGACTGTTAGATGCTGCCAGTGTTGAACGTCCAAGCATCTCCTAACGCGTTCAATCTTTTTCCATGAGTCATTCGAATTCCTCCGCATTCTTCCTTCACCGTCATCATCTCGACGACCCCGTCCCGGCCGCGTATTTATTAATCACCGTCAAACATCGGCTAAAAACAATTTCTTCAACTTTCTGTTTTAACTGGCGAGTCAGGTGCCGTTCCGAAATCATTGAGAAACCGATAAATTATCTCGGATATAACCACTTTCGAGTCGTTGGAAAATTTACCATGAGTTCGGGCAATTTTTCTTCGGCGTTGGCCGTGTTCCAAATGTATCTCGAGTCGAGGGAAAAAGAAGCTGATAAAAGCCGCGAAACGCGTCACGTAGAGACGAATGCCGGAAAAGAGGAGAAAACCGGCGAAGAATCAGAAAAGGTAAGATCGTATTCGAGTCACGTAGCGGGAACGAGCAGTAAGTAAGTACAAGGATCACGTTGCGCCAACGTGAGACTCCTTCGCTCCGGAATTCCAGGCTTGCCCTCTTTTGTAACCCCTTATCTGTTCCTGGAGATGCACCCGGAAACAGTCTTTACCCACCGGGACGCGCATTCCGGCTCGTACATTCCGAAGGATAATGCTACGTCAAAAGTGTCCACTCGTCGCCGCTCGAGTGGCCGTTATACCTGTTCCAGGTGTGTTCACCCGCTACGAATGACCAACCGAACCGGACTCTCTCTCTCTCTCTCTCTCTCTCTCGGGGGTCCTAAAGTTTCGCCTGGGTGGTATTCGAAAATAATTTCAACGAACGAGACGAATTATCAATGCAAACGAGACTTTGCACCGATTCCACTTGAGCGATAAAATGATTCATTGGGAGAATCATACTTTGATGGTGTCCCTTGTGGGAAGTGCGATACATCGTTTCCTGTTAACAACGCCATCAAAGTCCATCGTTAAGTAGCCCATTTAGAATTGGTGAGTGGAAAAACAAGTACATAGCCCCAGACCGAGTTGAATTTCACAAAGCGATTATCATCGTGAAAGATAAAGCTTATCGCTGGACGGATCCATTGTTTTTAATTGCCAATGGAAGAAATCGGGTTATCGTTGTTCAAAGATTGAAACGGCTGTGTTTTTGTATCGGTACAAGATTCGCGCAATTGCGTAATGGACGAAATAACATTTTACGCGTGTGACATCACGAATTCGTGGAACGCGATCCATGCAAATTCATCGGAAACACCTTGCAACGATAAACTTTCTCAGCCACCTGATCCCTGACTCGTCGGATATCATAAAACAAAGCGCTACTCGATTCAACTCACCTCGACGGATTCCCTTCAAATTTCCATAAGAACCACCTTCGAACGATTAACCCACACCGGTTGACACTAGAAAAACAACACCCACGACGATCCACTTGAGTATCTTTTACACACCGCGCAAATCCAACGGAACAGTCGCGATATCCCAAGGTGAAGGCGCACAATCCGATTGCACTTTCATTGAAATCGATTACTCAGCAAGATCCAAGAAACGGCCCGTTAAAAATGCAATTTCAACGATCGATTCGTGCACGACCGAGTGTCGAAGCAAATGCACGTAATCGATGGTTGTTGGAAAGGCTGGCAGGAAGCAATTGATTCGAGCAACGAGCTTCAATTGCGTGTACCGTGCTCGAGATCACTATTATTCCAACGGCTGATCGTCGTTTCATGGAAAACAAACTTGTGCAACGCAAGGAACAGTCTCGATTACTTTGCTGGATATGTCGCAAACTTGCCGAAACCTCTTTCTATCGAATCGGCGCGGCGGCGCGTTTCGATTCGAGTAGAAGCCTGTTGCACGCGAGTAGACGCACTGATACACGCGTTCGAAGACAACGGGGATACAGGTAGAAGGAATAGCCTTCGTCGGTCGAGCAACAGGTAGACACTGTGGAGAGAGGCGAAGATGGGAATGGAACGAGCCTACCACTCGGATAGACGGATCCGAATGCCGACCAGCGGGACTGCTATGCTCCGCTCTTTAGGCTCTCTGCACAACGGCACGACAATGGGACTGACGTTTCACTTCCGGTTAACGTTATCGCTTTGTGTACTCGGTGTGGGACGATGTGGGACGGGTTCTGATAACGAGCACATTTTTCTAGCAGCTTCGTTTTCGAACGATTGCGCTAATTGTTGATTTAGATGATAAAAAGAGCTCTGTTATTTAAGAGCTCCGTTTCGCGAGAATTGTTCAATTTCTTCGTAACGGAGTTTACGAAATCTAGGAGAGAAGTTATCTGTGCTCTCTTATCGTGCTTATTAATCATTCAACGAGCGTAACGTGGTTGCATTGAAATGGAAAGAAGGTATCGCGCAATTGTACGTAACGGGAAGGTTAACAAATTGTCCGCAACCGAGGATGTCACAGATCGACTCGAATTACGATTATCCTGTAATCTGTCTGTGCAAGTGTCGGACCGCGTCGAGACTTAACGTCTCTCTTTCAACAATTATGTAACCGGCGTTTTTGTTCACCGACGCAGCGAGAAAACTTTTCCAAGTCGCTTGAAAATCTGATGAAATTTTCTTCGTCGCTACCTTTCAGATCCCTATCTTACTTTAATAGAAAGCAAACACGCCCGGTCACGTATGCGAACTCTCTTAATTGAATTTCTCACTGGCCTGTTACACTGCCATTACCTAGAGTAATAAAACGGAGCCTAGTTTTTCTATGTTACGATCACGAAATTACACGAATAATTAACCTCCGGTCGCAAGGCGATTATTTTAATTTACCAACGAAACGTTTTCACGTTCTGGTAAATTATAAAAGAAACCTCTTTCATAATTCCTAGAACGCTACGATATATCAATCTAGAAGCTAAGTACCAGATTTTTTTATCAATTCTTCAAACGAACCTCTCGAGGACTAAATTCGTTCGTTCCACGAGGAACAGAGTAGTCGATTGTTAAATATTTTTTGTTCTTCTTAATATTTGTGACTTAAAATTTCGAGTTAGAAGATATCGAATGTTCGTTGGTCAGCACTGGATTCAAAGAACGGACGATAAAAAGATTAGAGGGGTGCCCGGGTCAGTGTTCTTGTTGTGAATGAAGCCGTACTCGAGCAGAATCGTAGTGGGGATACTTCAATCATCGCAATGAATTACAACGAGCCAGTCACCGAGAGTGACTCACTACGTGGCTGTGCTCTAGGCGCTACAGTACGATAAAGCCTCTTTTTCTTAACCTCCTCGTGGCGAAGGAATTCGTGCTAAGGCACCTCGATGGATCCTCGATGGATCCATTATGAATCATCGCGGAGGTTAAAATCATCTTCAATCGCGAGACTTTCGACCGATTGAACCGGTGAACCCTGAGGTAACGGAGTCTCTGGTGTTTTTAATCGATGGTTCGCCGCTTCAAGTTCAACACTCTTCTAGAGATTTAATGAATTCGAGTCCAGCCAGTTTCCCACAGAGTTGAAATAACTAATCTGGAATTAGAATTCTCTAGCTGCGAGGAATGAATTTTTGAAAAGTAGGACTCGCCGAGTTCTCAGCAAGATTCTAAGCTACTTTGTCCTCCATTGAATGCTAATTTCGGCATATCGGGTACCGTAATGAAATTCGAGGGCGGAATTTCCAGAGTTAGTTGACAGTCGTGAAAAAAAAATCAGATTCCACGTGAGTTAGGTTCTAAGTACTCTTCGTCTATGAGTTTCTTTACTTTTTCTTTTTTTTTCTTTTTTTGTAAGGGGCGCTCTCTTCGCATACCGTGCCAATTATTCGTTGCACGGAAGTTCCACGGCCTGGCGTGAGAGATTGATGCAAGTCGATGCACTGTGCGTATGTTTTATTCATACCTTTCACCGGGACCGATAAGAAAATTATATTTAAACCGGCGCCCCGTAACGTCGCGGGAAAAGAGAAAACTGACTCTCGATCCCTCCTCCTTAATTCCGACCAGTTCGAAATAAATTAGGATTAAAAGCATTTGAAGATTTTTACGAAAGAATTTCGATAAAGCAACCAACGGCAATCGTAGGTTTTCTATTTTTCTTATTATTATTCCGAGTGGAAGGAAGCCGTGGCGAGGGCTTTGCTCCCGATTCGTCGCGGTAACTTTCTCGGCGCGGAATGAAAACGCTTCGCGAGTGCATGGGAAGCGTGTAACACGCGTTGCGCGGCCGCGATCTGTGCAACTAATTAGCGATCGTGGGCATGGATCAGAGGAGTGTACGAGTTATTATCCCCAGGAAAGTTCGATTCCACGAATTGATCGTGAAAGTATGTCCTATTGATCTATTCCTCTCAGATGAAACGAGATTATTTTTCTACCCGCCTTTCTCGTACAACCGCTATCGTTCAAATAAAATTCTCTTAATCGTAATAGAAATCGGTAATGTATGCCATTGTAACCGTAACGGGGGGTCGTTTCTCGTTGAATCAGCATCGATTACGAAACGTTCGTGACTCGATTGTGCAGAGAATAACGCGAACTTTGCCACGTTGAACGATGTTGCATTAAAATTCTACCAGAACAGTCATAATAGCGCGACAAAGCGTCGAGATAAGGCACTGCCAAGGTCTGAACGATTCTATGATTAACACGGAACAATGAGTCGTAAATCCCTTTATCACAGCATGCGATCTACTCGCTTTAGAAGATGACTACTTTTTGCAAGACGCACACGTTGCGTCGGCACTGAAACGCGTTAATTAAGTTAATTTCAATTGAAACGTGCAAATAAACGTTTTCGTAAGACTCCTAATGGCGCGAAGAAAAAAGGAATTTGGATGGATTTATCGGACGTCGAATATTACACGTTGTAACAGTTCCACGGTAGTTTTCACGGGTCGTGCTAATAAAGTATCTCGTTCGCGTGGTTATACTGTTATTTACGAGTATTATTTAACGCCGCCGCTGCGAAATGGATATGAAACTATAATTTTGCATCGTTTAGTCGACGTTCTCGATCGCTGGCCAGCGGAGGCGTGTTCCGCCTCGGCTCGATTCCGCTCGCGTGAAAATGCTCCGCGGGTATATTTATAACCGTGCTGGATATACTTTCCACACTGGAGACCTATCGTCGAAACACCCCCTGACCCTCGACCCACTCGAAACTGGTGCACCAAACGGTTTCGAGTTGGTCGAAACTCGAATTCGGTGAAATTCATTAGTCGATCGATCATTTCGTAACGAGGAGGTGCACCCGAGTTTCACCTCGTTCCTGCAAGAGGAATCTCGCGATGACGATTCTTTTCCCGTTTTAATCTTGGCGCCAGCCACGAAGTAGGCCGCCGTACCTACCAGCGAGAGGGTTTGCCTTTCAGCGACGCTATTAAAGTGGAAATTTGTCGAGAAATCTCCAGGGAGGTTGCGTGAAATCACGAAGTAACATAGCGATCCTGTGCAAACGGCGCAAGCTGATTACGGAATTGATATTCCAGGCGTGAAACGATCGCTTACAAGCGGGCCGAATCGGCGAGGAATCCCTCGGTTCGAACCTGTTAACCGAAGTCCGGACAGGTTCGCATAACCGAACGCAGGGACGGGGCCGATCGTTGACGTGTTAGCTCGTAGCTTCTCCCAGAAACCGTGGCAGCGCCGGCACAGATCGGAGCGGAAAAATGCGCGCGGAATAATGCGTGCAGCAGGACGGCGCCAGTGCTCGGCGCCCGGCGTCCATCTCCTTTCCTCTTCGACGACTCGCGGTGAAGAGCGTCGATCGTCTGGACTTCTCCAGAGTGGGGAGTGGCGCCGTTCAGGGAGGATAAAAAGGAGGGAGAGAGTGGAAGGGGTACGGATAGAACAGTGATTACAGAGTCCCTCTTTTACCACACCTCGCCAATCGTAAATGAAAAGGCACAATTTTCGCTCCCTTCGATTCTATTCTTTTAGAAATCAGTCAAAATCAGTATGTCCGGTCCTTTTTTATCTCTATTCACCGTATTGAATAAGAATTCAGATAAAGAAGACGAAGAAGTATGAAAATAGAAGATGAAATGGTAAAAGGAAAGATAAGAGAGAAGAAATAAGAGAGGTGAGAAAATGATGGAGACGCAGGGAAAAAGGAAATAGACGAAGGAAACAGGAATAGCGAGCTAGAAAAGATGGAGGAATAATTGAGAATAAGTGAAAAAAATCAGCATTCTTTCATTTCAAGATAGGCATAATCGTTTTACTCAACAATAATGTTCACTGTAAAGATGGAGTTGTGTAACGATTAGGTCACTTTAAATTTCGAAAGCATTAGAGCGTGGGTGAGACGATCCTCTCGTAGGAATTAAATGGGTTCAATGAAGATAAGATAAATTTGAAGGGACCTTCGCGGCCGAGATACGAAAATTCTTCTAAGAATAGCTTCTCTAATCAAAGTCAAGTTCACTCGATGACAAGATAGCCAAGAAATTCAGACAATTTTCTTACTTTTAGGGGGAAAAAAAAAGAATTTTCATTGTTAATCCACGTACCATTATCACCGTGTAACTTAATACCGTTTCAAGTGGAAACAAGCTTTCAAGGAGTCGTAAAGAAAAGTAACAAAGTGACTTAAGACATCCCATAACAAACACAAATTACCAACATAAATTAAATTCACGAGATATTAACTACCCGTTTACCCAACGTTTCGTATACAACTTTCTACTTAGAACAAGAACACCCCACGAAACCGATGTACACTGTCTCCTTATTTCACCGCGTATCGTCTGAAAACTTTCCACCGATTTCAAAAGGAATCGTCGACCGAGGAGAACCTAAATCCAACAATCCCGTACACATTATGAAAAGTAAAAAGCAGAAAGTGGCGGCAACGATTGGGAAATTCGTCTGTTCCGGCTATCGAGCAACACGATCGCGCATACCAATTCGAAGACCAGAAGCGTTTTACGAGCCGATGGAGATCTGTCAAGGGAAAGGGCTCGTCACTTTCACCGCGATAATCGTACTTGGACATAATTGACTCCAGGATGCATCGCGAATAAAAGAGGATGGGTGACGACGAAAATAACTCTCGATTCGATTTTTTTATCCGTCTTCTCGCCATTGGTTTCCAAAAAAGGACACAAAAGGTACCCACAGCAGAGGAGGCGTGTCGTTAACCCACAATTTTTAAAAGCCGGTCACCTCTTTCCACCTGAATACCCGTCCGACAAGTAGACCGTCTTTCCCCTGCAGGCGCAACACACCAACCGAGCTGCTCTTTTCAACGAGGGGGTCTAAAGTGTCCTCGGATGTCGAAGAAATTTTTATAGATTTCCTAGAAATATTCTAGCGAATCTGTGTCGCTAATGTTAACCTCGAGACGATAGATGATCACTTTAGAAACACTCTGTATATTGTATTCTGCCAGGCAATTACGCGAATAATATACATATGAAAAGTTCGTCGAAGGCAGCTGGCAGGAAGGCGAATCGTTCGAAGGGAAACGAGAGAATTTATTAGGGGCTCGTTCCGGGTATTTATTAAATATTCCAGTTAGAAGCTGGCTGGACAGCGCGAGCAGTAAAAATTGCATTCGAACGGACGCGACGTTTCTAATTGCCGTATTTATTGAACGTAACGTCGAAAGTGCTGAAAGACCCATTGACAAGTAACCAGGGTATTCGTGAATTCCTGCTAACAAGCGGGAATAACTGAGTACGTGCTGTTTAAAACGATTCGAAGGGATCATAATTCAACTAATAGGTAATGTACTTGGATAAATAATTTATTTTAAAAGGTTGCATTTCAGCAATCCCGTTGTTTCATCTTCCAATTAGCGGAGTATTGCGTTCAACGATTGATCTTTCTCACAGAGAACGATCGATATGCAAAATTCGACATTAGCCGAAGAGCGTGATCAATCGGCGCGCTTAATTAGCAGCTCGGGTATTAGCAATCCTAATTGCTATTCTTCCGGAACGATCGTATCTAAGAATACGCCCTTCGCGAATCGATAGATTGTGCTTCCGTTAAAATTAAATCGTTCCTTTCAACGAAATGTCCTTTACGCTTCGTGCATTCAGCAGCGGACAGCGTGAATTCTAATGTGAGAAATCACTTTCATCGCTGTTCCTTCGCGATGAATTGAAGAAAAAAATGACGGGAGAGAAAGAGAAAGAGCGGGTGTCTCTTAGAGGACATGAACCTTCACGTAACGAGGCGATCAAATTACCTGCAGTGAGAAACTGCTTAGGATAATTTCATTGGCGATCAATTTTCTATTTCCCTTCTGGCGAAGGTACACTGAACCCTGCCTTTCTTTTTTCAAAAACGAGCTATACAATTCCTCTGCAACAAAACGTTCGCGTTGTTAGTTAACCGACCTAGGTCTTTTACGAATCTAATTATCGATGATACAATAGTTTCGCAACGAAGGTTCATTGAAAAAGGCCAACGATTATCCTTCGTTATCGGCGCGCGTTGTCCTGGGGAAGTCGATGGAAAAACAGGGATGGGCAAACGGTGCAATTCAATTGTTCCAGCAACGAGTTAATTGCAAAACAAACGCGGTAATTCCGCGTAAATGAGTGCCTCTGCTTTCTATAACAATCGCGATATAATTGCACCTACGTGAAAATTTTTTTCCTTCATCGAGGTCGAGGATGATAAATGTAATTCTAATAGATCGTATCGAAGACGATGAATATTTCTGATTGTCAAAAATTTCTATGGTGCAACTTTGTATGCACAGCTGAACAGCTGCGTTTGATTCGTACGGTAATGTCGCCGTTCTAATTACGACAATTGGTCGTCATTGTTCTTAGCCACGTATGTATGTAAGACGGGGAGAATGATTAACGTGATGCGGCCTCTGACTACTTGGAAACTGGCCCTCGCTGCTTGTACCGAACGCTTTCAACTGAAATTAAGGTCGATCATTAATAATGGAAATAAGCCGATTCAGCGGATATCGAATTTATTACCGGTACGCAACCCTCCTTCGGTCGTAACGAAAATCAAAGGAAATTTCAATGTGTTAATAGCTTTACTAAGCGTCTAAAAATATGAAATGAAGGACATAGATATTAGTACGTATATGGAGGTGAAACAGACGGTTCACAAAGGACATTCCATTCCATCTTACGTTCGTTGCATTAGCTTTGAACCTCTCGGTCTCAGAGTCGGAAAGTATCCTCGACTAAAATATTCACTGCTTCCCCCCCCGAAGATGTTCTTAATATAACGGCAACGCGTTGAATAAAAGCCTGAACATAACAGAAAATAAGCTAGATGCCCTTAAAATTTCCAGAAAACATTCGACGAGCCTTTCGGTCGAGACTCCGATTGCGAAACAAGACCGTGTTTACAACACAGCCTTTCGGCTCGATGTAACGTATGCACGGCTGTGAAAGTAGTCGTCGGGAAAAAGAAAAAAAAAAGAAAAGTCTGGCTCGTTTAGTAATGACCTAATACCCCGTGTCTCGATCGGCATTAAATTTGAACGACACCTCGCCCCGTGTATCCAACAACGATACCCAACACCATCCTGCTATTCGATACTCCATCTAGCAATGACGAGGACTGAGAGCTTGATAGAAGGTACACGACATCCATCATCGATGATTCTGAACCCAAGTTATAATTTGTTAGATTTTGGTTCCTCAAAGTCTTTCCACCCTTCAAATTCCTACTGCTTTAGGTGTTTTTTATATGAAAAATGAAATGATCCAGACATCATTGGTGGTACAATGTCTTGGAAAAAAAAGGCACTCGAGTACCTCTGATTAAGAGCTAATTTGAATCGGCATCGAAGGAACGCAGCATCGCGAAACAGACAGTGCGTCGATTTGCAAACAATCGCGGGGAATGTTTGTCGGTGTCAAAGTCTGCTTTCTCTCGAACAACCCGCCGATCCATTCCACGTTTTTCCATTTTTCCAGCCACCTTTCGCGAAATTCAGCACCCTTTTTATTTTGTGAAAGTACAAATATTGTGTTTCACGTTAGCACCGGTATTAGTACAACAGCGTGTTACTTTGTATCGAGTTTCATTCCACCGGTAGCCTACCGTCTTGGCTACGTCGTTTTTCTTCGTCAACGTTAACAAACATACGCGTGCAATAGATCGAACGCAGGCAGTTAATTTTTCATTCTATTACCTCGTGAGCGGTATGAATGAAACATAAGGTACGATTGTTCGTGATCGAATATGAAGTTCAGACTTTGACTATGAATATTCATCGAGGACGATAGTAATAATACAGTTGTAAAATAGAATCGTTGCAAAAAGAAAACGAAATATATCTAGATTGAACGAGGAGGGAGAGGAACCTTGGGGGACCTCCCACGATCGAAATCGATTGCAAATCGATTATATCATCGGGTGGAAAATTGCTTGAAAAGAATATCAAATCACTTACCAAATTGATTCTAGCGATGGAGAGAAACGAACATCCTTAAAATTGGATCTTCTTAACCAATTGGACACGAAAAATCTACCCTCTGTTTCCACGTTGTAAGAAGGAAGAAAAGGTGAGAATCGAGGAAAATGGAGACACTTGGTCGTTGAGACAGCACGGTAAACACTGGCAGAGGATGCTCCAGTGCGGGAGACTTCTAGCTAGTGCACACTGTTCTGGTCGCATAAGGTTCACGTGGGACAGGAATACCACCACGGAGCCACCGCACCGGGGTGCGGTCTCGTTTTGCCGCGGCACTTTTCTGTCTCCTGCTCAGCTACGAGTAGAACCGGTCTCTCCGAACGAACGGGTTCGACGCGAATCGACGGCGACGGTTCTGCTCGCCGAGGATCAGCTGCTGTTGCAGCTCGCTGTCGTTGCACCCACACGGATCTCTAACTACCGATCGTCATTTTGGAGAAAGCTAGAAACTACCCCGAAAATCCGAGAAGAAATGGATTGCTCGTGGATCGAAACGATGAATGTAGGAAAAGAAGGATAGAAACACAAGACTTCTCGAATTCGTTCCTGATCGTAAAGCGATCGCTTTTAATAACCCGTTTCGCGTTTCGCTGATAACAAGTTAACCGAACAGGTTTATTCCATCGTAGGGTGTCCTTCTTATCCGAGTTTGTTTACTGGTTACGCCACTGCGAGCACTCGGCTATGATCGCGTTTATTTCGCCTCCCACGTGCTCAAACTTGCTCGAAATACCTATCTCTCGACTCGAGAGATCCTTCTGGTGTGCACGTGCTATGATTCTGACAAATTGATCCGTCCTTATCTTTATCCTTTGAAAAAATTTAAGGACCGAAGATAAAAATTGCCAGATTGATTTTCGAATCCTGTTTCTCTACTCTCGGAATATAAAGCCACTTTCATGAGGGATAGTTACAGAGAGGAAGGATTATGTGCAACAATGAAACATGTTTGTGAGCAGGTACGAGGGAAGTGTGTTTATGGGTGATGTTGGCGACACGAGAAGCCACAAATCTCTTCCGACACCGACGGAATACTGTTAGCCTATTTCGTATCCGGTAGAAACTCAATGGATTACTCTCGGATTTGCATCGCTTTTATTTCAGCAATTTACCTCGGCCAACGGTCGAGTGTAATTCAGATGGGAATCAGATTAAAACGATTTAAAGCCATGGATCGTATTAATGAACGCGAGTAGAGGGTACTCGCAAAAGTATAGTCGTTTAAAAATCCTGCCCAGAAACGAATCTCCTTCGTAGGTCATCGTCGGTGACCCACGGATCCTGACTCTACGTCCGAGGAGGATTCGAGCTGACCATGAACAAAACGAAACGAAACGAAACGAAACGAAAGGAAGAAAGAGGAAAAGGAAAGGTGTAGTGGACGGTGGCAGTGGCCGATTGTATTGCATCGTGTGTCTCGGTAAACCTAAGGAAGAACCTCTCGAGAACCGTTAGACGACTACTACGTCTGTTCGCCATAGAGAGGAACAATTTCTCACCTTTGCTCATCGAATCGTCGCACGTTAACGCAGGAAATCGTGCGACCCATTGCGGTTTCCAGGGAAAACCTTCTCACTTGCCGGCCACGAAAAATCCCGGACATGCACGCTCTGGATTGATTTCTCCGACGTATCCTACCCGGGGAAACGATTCAACCCTTACGCGGGCTACTTTTGTTCTGGCAGAAAACCAACGTTGCGTAAAGCTTTTATTTCACCGGGGCCCTCCCTTAAGCCCAGTGCAAGCCACCGTGGGGGTTTTAGCAGGTAAGAATCCTGCACTACCCCCGGCCCCTCCCCAGGGGGGCTGGAGGTGTCCTGTAGATTTCCTCCACGAAAAAAAGGTTAGGTTTAGTGGGTGGGTTCCTTTATTTACTTCCATCCATAAATGTCCGCGCAGTGGTTATCAACCTTTCTAACTTTGCAATTTTATTATCTAACAGAGTTAAGTTTTTTGAAAAAAAAAACAGTTGCATCAAATAACATGGCAGACGGAGTAAAATGAAAAGACTGCGGAGGTTAATGACGAACATTTGCTGCAGGACTCAAATTATGATTAATGCCTGTGCAAGAGAACGCGAAATCCACGGGAACGTCGACTTCTGGAAAGTTTTGCTAATTGCGTGACGTCGAGTTCGTTCCTTGCAATCTACTGGAAACAGAGGGAACAAGCCTGGACACGCGAGCCCTTAATAAAATACTATATTCTATACTTCTTGTTACATAGGTAACAGAGCTTTTTTAGATTAACCAGGCCGGCCTGACTTGACATATATTTCCATCTATTAATACTTGAGGTGGCACCCAGGCGTTCACCGGATCCACTAGACGGAAAACGAGACACTTCTAATATATATATATATTGTCTAGTTATTATTATTAAATTGCGCCCAAAGCAATTTTGCAAACGTAACATTGTAAATTGGCTAGCATGACCATTGATCAGCCGTCGAATCGTGGTTTTCCTCCTTGTGCCCACTTTCCACCCATATAATCTTGGAGATAAACGCAATATCGGTGCCCACGCGGTGTTGAATAACGTTTTTCTAATTCCTTTGATGTCTAGAGACACCCAGCATCCGTGTTTCGATTGATTCCCACCAAATTATTACCCTGCAGCAAATTTGCGAGTTGAAAAATCCTTTGAAAAATTTTCAACAGCCGCGAAATGATTTCCTAGCAAAACGGTTCGGATTGGAAAAAAGATTGACGCGGTGACAAAGTAGAACATTCACGGCGGATAACGCACTCGTCACGCGCACTCGCGGCAACGCCCACGCTAATGCATTCGGAACGATTCGAAACGGGGCACGGTGCAACGAGTGCACAAAAGACGCGGAAAACGGTACAAAAGAGTCGCGCGACCGCCGCGAAATCGTTTCAATCCGTCTCGATGCCGGCCTCCTTGGCAGAATAAGCCTTTCAGCGAGTCAACGCCTTCCCGGAATTACATATTCGGGCTGACACGTGCGCCAGACCGGGGATCGGGTTAACACGGGTCAGGTATACCCGTTCAGGTACCTAATTTTGGCCATACTTTCGCTTTCAAATAAACGAATAATTTTTTGAAAATTCTTCTCTGTAAAATGAGAACGATTCGCAACGCGAGGTCGACGAGGATGGGTTTCAAAAATGGCCATGAATTCGCGTCAAAGCCGAGCATGTATCTCGTTTCTTGCGAGTACATATAGTTAGACCCTGGGAGGTCCAGGTTAAAATCCTTGAAGCGGAAAGTGAGCCTAAGCAAAGCAGATTCGTGTCCCGTTACGCTCACGGTAGACTTTGTTGTTTAATTAATCGTGTGGGTGCTCGCGATGGTGTTGACTACGACCTCGAGTAGTTTTTTTTTTTTTTCAAACGAATTCTCTCGAAAGTGATTCTACGTTGCAGCGGGATTTTTTTTTAAAGAAATCTAGACCGCTAACTAGTTCTCTGTTCCAATGAGAAATTCTTTGTTCAGGTGTGCTTATCACGGTTCTGTTAATTATCACCGATTCAGTGTAGCAGAACGCGTAGGAAGCGTTCGAACGTAAGCTGCTTACGTTTCCTACGACATCGTGGAACATTCGAACGAGTCTATTTGCATTTTAAATACACTGTCCAACAAATTTAAACTTTTTCTCTGTTTTCCAATAGCCACTGGGTGATCATTGTAGAGCTTCTCGTCCTGAACACGAATCCGAAAACCGAAGTGCTCTATCACCCTCAGTTCTCGAAAAACACGAGTTTTTGTAAAAACATGTAGTTTGGGGGGAAAATGACCTATTACGCGAAAACTAAAAACGCTAGAACATTCGGATTGGTCTCATAAGATAGAGGAGAGTTTCCCGAATACATTGATGTATATAGTTATTATATTACATGGTTCTGAATAGATGAAAATGTCGATGAAAGTTTAAAAAATAGCCGGCGCACGTACTTCCTACGTATTACTTTTGTATTTTTAAGAAAAGTTTTTTATCTAGCGCGAATTCTTTATACAGTACCGAATTCTGCAGACATTTCCGAAGAAGAAACTATACGGGGTAAGTATTGGAGCAGTATGCAATTCGAGTAAATCGAAAAAATATCTGCCGGTGACACGCGCACGGCGTTTTGCCGCCAGGCGGCCATAGCTCGCTTTCTTCGCCTAGTCAGTGCCGTAGCTACGCGTAATCAACACTAATGGTGGGGTTTAATATACATTCACTTTTTATATCTATAATGTTTGATTTTTTTTTGCTATTATTATTATTGCTGGACTTTGATGAAGGACAACAAAGATATAACGTACAAACGTAAAGCAAGACGAAAATATTTTTAAGTTCGTTTACTGCAGATAATTCTTTATCTTATACATTTTATTCTTTCTATATCATAAACAAATTTCAAAACTGTCTTCAATCGAGTGTCGATTGATAAAGTCGTAATGCTCGTCAATCGATTTTTAAATTTTAAATTAAAGTATTTTATCATTTTATTGTTGGTATCTAACAATAATAATGAATAACAACAAAAGAGAAATAATAATTATGAAATAATAATAATAGCAAAAAAAAATCAAACATTATAGAGATAAAAGGTGAATGTATATTAAACGGCACCATTAGTGTTGATTACGCGTAGCTACGGCACTGACTAGGCGAAGAGAGTGAGCTATGGCCGCCTGGCGGCAAAACGCCGTGCGCGTGTCACCGGCAGATATTTTTTCGATTTACTCGAATTGCATACTGCTCCAATACTTACCCGATATAGTTTCTTCTTCGGAAATGTCTACAGAATTCGGTACTGTATAGAGAATTCGCGCTAGATAAAAAGCTTTTCTTAAAAATACAAAAGTAATACGTAGGAAGTACGTGCGCCGGCTATTTTTTAAACTTTCATCGACATTTTCATCTATTCAGAACCATGTAATATAATAACTATATACATCAATGTATTCGGGAAACTCTCCTCTATCTTATGAGACCAATCCGAATGTTCTAGCGTTTTCAGTTTCCGTGTAATAGGTCATTTTCCCCCCAAACTACATGTTTTTACAAATACTCGTGTTTTTCGAAAACTGAGGGTGATAGAGCAATTCGGTTTTCGGATTCGTGTTCAGGACGAGAAGCTCTACAACCATCACCCAGTGGCTATTGGAAAACAAAATTCGTGTTGGACAGTGATATCAAACGCGCACGCGCCCCCGGATATCTACTTGCTGCGACATTATTTGGATTACGCCTTTGTAAAAGAAAAAGATTAAAAAATAGTACAATTTATTCTATACACTGAGTCACGTTATTAGCATCTCGTCTAGCTAGGCGATTTAGAAAGCGACACGATACGTTTTCCTTTTCTTTTTTTTTTCTCGAAGGGTTCGACTCGTAATTGCGGTCCGAGCAGAAATCCTCGGACGAATCGCGGACGATTAACCTCACGGTCAGAAATAATTCAACCCGTTCATCGAGCTGCTTAATTGTATAGCATCGCGATAATTGAATGCAGTCACGGAGCAAATAAATCAAACGTCCCGGAAAAATCGAGCATCGCGACGCGTTACGAGCCCACGATTACACACCGATGAATGATTTAAGGCACGTGATATTACGACCCCGAGGCGAATTTACCTGTCGATGCTATCGATGAATCAATGGACCAGTAAGTACCCCTGCGAAACGATCTCGATATACTCATTTGTGTTTGAAATCGAAAGCGGAAGGGCTACTATATTTTTTACTAACTACATAGTAAAAAAGTGTATCGTTCAAGTTGATTCGGTTGAATTACGAGGCATTCTTCTCGGAGGAAAACGTTAATAAAATTTCTCGAGACGTTCTGAAGCGGTGGCTGATTAAAACGCGTAGTCGCAGCAACAGGCGCACGGACAAAAGTGTCTCGACGCTGACGATTTACGAGTTCATTCACACTCTCGTCGTCGCACATTAGGCAGAGCAACGAGCATCGTACCGGGATAGTCCGCTCTTTTATACCGCCTTCCCTTCTCCTACGGATATACAATAGAGGAAATCTCGTTGAATAATCAAAGTTCAATCTCGCGGTGCAACGATAAGCTCTGCAAAGGCACAATGAGCTTTATCTGTCGCGTCTCCGTATCGTTAACCCACGAACAGTCACTCGTTTCCAGCGTTTCCACCACGACTATTTATAAACCTACCCCCGTGTTCTGTGCGCTCATCTGCATTCAACCTTTCGGTTCATAGCGAATGCTCGCTACCCAAGAAGCCGACCTTTTTCATGAAAAATTGGGTCGGAAAAATTACGCCGAAATAAGCGAAGAAACTAAAACGGCGCTTTGGAAATCCGAGTTCTTCACGGTTGACGATGATGCAATTGCAATACCTGCCGTACTTGCCGCGTATTTTGAATAGCGTCACGCAAAGTTTGCAGAGACGGCGAAAAATGCAGCCGGAAAGACGTGACACTTTCGTGCGCGATAAAGAATTGCATAAATAACAACGCCTGTTAAAAGTAACCTGCATATACATTGTATTGCGAGGTTGCTCTACATATTCTACACCTTAGTCATACCTTCGTATATTTCTGGTTCTACCGGTGAACCCTGGCTCCGTGCAACTCGCTGATAAGTTCAATGCAAAACTAACATTCTAAAGTAGCTACATATTTCCATAGGTCTTGATTTACCCAGCTCCACCTTCCACTTTTCGACCCCTGAAACGTCGAGGGAGGAAGCAAAGGCAGCTTCTTCGAGCCGGCCACCTAGTAGTGTAAACGAACCTTTATCTCAATCCCGCGGCGTGTTACATATAAGGGAATCGTAACGAGTAACGACATTAGGCATCGGCTATGCCTCGTACATGGCAGCAGCGGTCAGCCTAACCCCCTCGCGAGCTTTCAGATCCGGTTTTATCAGCCATATTGGATGCACACGCGAAGTCAATTGTGGACTTAAGAAGCGTGGGTCGCTTACTCGACCCTGCCCGATCTGGAGAGCCAGGCTGCTTTTTCTTACAGTTTACCTGCCACCCTGCACACCGCGCCGTCGCGTCGCCGACGATTCGGTCTAACTGTTTTGTCCTGAATGCTGATCGATACGGAATCGATCAACAGTTCTTCGATCCTCGATCGGGAACGATGTCGAAAGGATAGGAATCGTTTTCAACTCGGAAACAATCAGACCTATGACCGATGTTATTTTATCAGATATGTTTAGGGATGGAAAGATAATTTTCGCGTGGAAATGATTCAACACGTGGGCGAACGGTATTAAAAACCAAGCCATAAAGCGTGTAAACATCCTCTGAGCAACGAACTCGAGGAAGAGGATGTGCCACGATTGCGTTATCGTTATAAAATTTTCAGAGAGATTTTAAACTATGCTTCAAATGATTTCATTATGGTTTGGGATTCAAGCTGAGAGAAGAAAAGGACTGAAAGTTCGCACGATTCGTTCTCAGGATCCACGAGGGATTCAAGAGTTAGAAGGAAATATGTAGACGTGAGACATCGTCGAGGGCAACAACGTACTCCTTTGGAGTTTCTGCACGTGCCAACCACGGCTACCTGGTGTCGGGAAATCAAGTTCAATGGCGTCGTTGGACGAGCATCATCGATGCCTCGTGCATACGACTGCCGATGGAATTCAAAACGTCTCGAGACATCTTCGACACCGAAAAATTCGTTTACGTGTAAATTCTAAACTTTTTATTTTCTCCCGACAGGGAATAACGTAACGGCGACCGTCCTGTTAGACGAGACGTCCCGTGTACAGAAGCATCCCTAAGTAACTTAATACACGTGCCTCATTATGGGGTTCAAGTAACCCCTTCCTGATAGAAGGTAAACCTTGCTTCTCGCTAAGCAAATATTCATACTATGGCTTCCAAACATTGACACATTCATTCACCGTGTGCGTCCCAACACCCAATAATATCCTCTTAGCCGATAGAAAGTTGATTTAACGTTTACTGAATTCTTATAATTAAATATGATCTAATTACCAATTAATCGAGATAATGTACAACATACGATATCTAAGCGAAATTCTATGAAACGACACTGATCTTAATTAAACACTCGATCTTGATTATGTACGGTACTCGACAATTAACAGAATTCCACGATAAGACTAGATTAGATTTCCTTTTTTAACGTCAACATATATGAATCAACCTGTAGACTAGGTACTCGTACACATTCTCCGGAGAGTCGTTTAAAGTAACAAATGCGTTTGCAGTGAATATTAGAGATAATAGTCCGCTTTATCTCTATCTCGTTGAAGGCGAAACACGGAGGATTAATGGACACATCAGGACTTAATATGAATCCGCCTGTAGATGCACCTATGAGTATATTTTCCGTGCAGCCACTTGGCGTTACAAATGCAGCCGGAGAAGCATGATACGCCCACGCTTTACTAAGCCCACACGATCAGGGCCGTAGATATTCCTACCCAGGTGTCGCATCCTGAAAATCTTATCAACCTTACGTTCGATCCCTATCGGTCCACCGGGAATTTTCCCAAACGTTCGTACTACCCTAAACATCTCGAAAATGATATTCTTGAAATACCGAGAGTTGAAGAAACCTTTTGGAAAGGATTTATTACGAGATAACGAGTCACGGGATCGTGATGCAAATACGGGTTTCGTGAAACTTTCAGGGCTGAGACTCGGGCCTATAAAAATCCAGACGGAACGAGCAACGAACGGGTCGGTTGCTCGATTTTTGGGCGTGCACAGGGGCAGGAGGGGCCAGAAATATACGCGAGACACACACGCGTACGGCTTTCTCATTCTGTTACTCGGTGAGGATACGGGAACGTGTATATGCAGACAAACACGAACGAAGGAAAGCGACGCTCTCTAAGCTGCATCCGGCAGAGCGGCTGTTTTTTGTGCATCGCGTCGCATCCTTAAGTTCGCCACTTGTCTCGCGGGTAGCCGTGCCCTCGCGTTGCATCGCGTTGCATCGCCTCGCCTCGCCTCGCCTCGCCACGTCTCTTCGTGACTATCGCCCGGCTCTTCGTGGCATGCAAATGAAAATCAGAAATTTCCTCGCGACCGGTGATAGTTCGTCGAGTCACGAGCAACTCTGGCCCCTCCTTTTTACCCGCGAGCACAGAAACTATCTCTAGAGGATGATTCAGAAAACGACGAAGAAGATGAAGAGAACTCGTCGAGACCGAGAGAATCTTAACCCTTCTAGAGTACGTAAAAATGAACAGCCTTTCAGGAACTCCAGTTTCCTTCTTATTGCTTTTGTAAAAGGATGTATTCACGTGCTGGCTTAGCCATCTACGTCACTCTTTTATGCTATACTTTGCCCGTACTTTTAGATGTTTAAGAAAGTACGATTATTCTCTTAATTTGTAAAATAACTAACGCTCTTGCAGTTTCATGACTTAATCGATACGAGAGTCGAAAATAAACGGTGCTTATTATCGGTACGTACAAGTAGAAAGTAAGCACCGTTGATTATCATTTTCTTTCTTTTAGGGAAATCCTTAATTACCATCGGTATTTCTTTTCCAATAATTTCTCTCTATAAGCTTTTCTATTTGAAATAATGATACTAAGTATGTACGTTTTGTTACGTCAACGGACTGTTTCATCGTCACCTAGTGCAGTATCGAAAGTAAATGTTTAAACAGATAACGATAAAGAGGAGAAAGATTGCTAAAAAGATTTAGCAATATTTTTTTTATTCGCCCTGTTGACAACGTCGGTGTTTGCAATAAATGTTATCAAAGTGAAGCGCGGATTTCTGATACTGCACTTCGATTAATTATCTAAAGTAAAAGAAAAAATTATTTCTAATCCTCTAATAATGATTAGAATAAAGATATATGACGAGCTAATCAAAATTGCTGAAAATATTTCATGGCTTAAAAATATGCACCAATTACATCACATGTTGATTTAATCATTATGCTGACTGCGTATTGTAAATTCTGTTGCATCACTGCACGTTGTGCATTTTGTAAAGATTTCAAGTCTGAGCAACTAAATAACTAACGCCTTAGTAACAAGGATATCTTCTCTAACTATAAAGATACTGTAAGAATTAGAAAGATAAAACGAATCAAGTGTTTAAATGCGATAAACGATAGCATAAAGGTTTTATTATTTTTACGCTTAAATTGTTCTTTCATACCTTATCAGTCTACCGGATAGTTTTTCAAACCTTATGCTCACGTTCTGAATCATCCTAATCAAATGCGTTACGTTTATAGAAAAGTATTCGCCGGATACATATCATTTGAATTATTTTTTTGCAACGTATGTACATATGTTTCCTTTTAGGCTACCCTTGTTCCGACTATCAACACGTATTATCAGCTCAAGTTGCGCGATTGTATTACCAACACAACAAACACGCGACGATCGTTTATATAGGATTCCTTACGTTCCTTTTCGGCAATCTTCGTGAATTGTCGTCTCGCGATCCCGAATCTATGCCTTATATACGCTACGCATTGTTCGATTAGAATTTTGTAATTTTTTCAGAGATACCACGTGCTACCTCTACCACGAAAGCATAGATTTACCTGCATTGTTTACGTTTATGTAATAATGCCTTATATGAAATAGTCGTTTAATCAAATGCATGCAAAACTCAATGTATGTACACGTGGTCGCGGTAAAACCCGGCATCGCGATCGACTTAGAAACTACATCGCGGAAACCTGAAAACTGTGGCTTATTTATAACCTCTCAAGAAGGTATATCGAAGCCTCACAATAATTAAAAGAAAAAAAAAACACATACGATTCCACGACAGCCTGAAAAGCTACGCGTCAACGTCATAATAAATGGTAGCACAAATCATGTTCTTCGTGACAAGGTACAATAAAGAAAATCGAAAAAAAAAATAAAAGAAACTCACCGAAAAAGTCCTCCCAGCTATCAGATCCATCCGAATCGACGGCGTTGGCAGCCTTAGTCTCCGCGTCCGCCTCGCTGCCCATCTCGTTGCATCAAATAGTTTCAAAGCAAAATGACGACGACGTCGAACGTCTTCTCTTTCTTCGTTCTCACTGATTCCGGGAAAACACTGGCACGGGATCCTTTGATGTCGAAAGCGTTGAACACACGTCACATAGCCGCGCCACCGATTCGTCTCGTAAGAGAGAGAACGAACCGTGAAACGGCTGGCACACGATCTTAGTGGAGATCACGGAAGGAAGAGGAGAACGACGACATCCCCTTGGCACGCGGTCGCGAGACTGACTGAGAGCGGGAGCGTTCGACCCGACCGAACGGTGCCGGCAAGTAAACGAATCGGTAAACCGACAGCAACCAACCCATACAACAACAGCACGTTGCTCTCTTACCGCGTTCCTCTGCTCTGCACGACTGCGAGTCCCTCAATGCACGGATTGTCCTCGTCGAGTCGAGTCGTCGGGTCGTCGAGCACCGTTCATGTAAATTGCCGTACGCCAGCTGCCCATTGAATTAGAACCACCGAATATATGTATTTTTAACCCTTCACCGTGTACCACCGCCGCTCGGAGCACAGCTTCTTCTTGTTCCTTTTTCCGGCGTTCCCGCGTCCACCACGCAGTGCCCCTCTGACGATGGACAAAACGATTCATGTTTTTCTCTGGAATAAAAAATAATGCGATTTAGTATGTGTCCACGGAGATGAATTTCTTTTCCTTCCTATTCTTTTTTACCAAGATGTTCGAATACTTACTTTTGGTTAGTTTAAAAAGGACTTAATTGTTTGACAAACTTATATTTTAAACGGACGACCATAAATTAAAATTCTTTTAATTCGATCCGAAACAGAGGGGAACATTAGTGCCGTCTATCGGGAAACACCGGAAACTTATCGAAAAGTAGCTTCCGCTGCTTTTCGATAGACTGCGGTAGTGTCTCCTGTTTCGGAAAATCGATCGATAACTCGTTGAGTAGTTTGAGCCGTTTTTAAAGAGATAGCGATAGGATCGAATTTTAAAAATTTGAATTTATGGCGGTCTTTTTAAAATACTAAAAAAGACCTGCCTAGTACTTTCAGCTTATTAAATTAATTATTTTGGATTGAAATGACATTTCATCTTACTCTGTACAATTACAGCACTTTAATTAGGAACGTAAACTGTACAATGAGTAATTAAATTATAGAAACACGGTAATCTTAAGTAATTATGCGTAGAAATAAATTGATCAGCACATATGTAATTAAAAAAACGGTGTATCTAAGATACAGGTGCAACAGCCCTTCGAAAGAGGCGATCAAACACGATAACGACTCATAAATCGTACGTCTAGCCCCGAGGACCGTGTCATCAGCAACGACGAATGTCGCGAAGTTTTCTCGCGAACGAAGCAATTATATTTTTTATTAAGGATAGAGGAGATTTTTCAGCGACACAACATTCAAGGTCGTACCAGTTAGGGACGCCAGCATGAAGATCGCATCTTAATGAGAGCGTGTCGGCCATCGAGGCGAAAGACCTTCGATATCGATTTTCAAGGACAACCCTTTAAACAACCCTCCCACAAAATTGCTCTTCAAATTGCTGCCTCCAGCTGGCCAGTCGGCCACTGTTGGAGAGGTCTTGTCCTTCTGAGTATGTTTAAATTTATATCAATACCATCGTACTGATTCAATGTTATTTTTATTTTTTAGGGCAAAGGGTATTCAAAGATGAAATTTCATTACTCGTCTAGCACTTGTACTAGATCTACGTCCTGTGGTTTTAGCTTCTTCCAATTCAGAATTGATCGTAGTAATTGGATTTATTCATCAAACAGTAAACCTTTCACCTATATCTGACACGCGTATCACCAAATGCTTCCAATCGTTATCTGTTCGTTCGATTTTTGCGGTCACGCTAACCGCCACCCTTTTCAATCACTCATTTTTCCATCTTTCCTCTCCTCTTCGCTATCTTTCATCCTATCTATTATCAGAAAATAAACTTCGATCCTGCCAACATCGAGGGAAACATTATTTTTTCCTTCGACTCGTTATTCAAGAAAATTGTTCACATGGTTCAATATACATTTTTCTTCGCAGTGCGTTTCTTATTGTTCCGCTAAAAATTCCAATTTAATTTCGTTGCGTGTAAATAATACCACGACAAAGGTATATATAGGTTGATGTACAATTGCGCAGTATACGGAGCCCTAAAATAAGTCGTAGAGCGACGGTGTAATTACAAGGGACAATGTCACCCGTAAACAACCCAATAATCCAGACCCTTCGAAGGACAAACTGTCGCTTCAATTTTCCCCGAAAAAGGAAAAAGGCAATATAAAGGCGCGTGAAAGGACAAGGGTGTGTTCAGGAGAAAAGAAAGAGGCCCAGGAGTCAGGGCAAGAAAGGCAGAATGAAAGAGCGCAGGCCTCGACCTCCACCGCGTCGTTTGGAAGTTGCCGAGGGTGGTCGGTCGACGGAGGAGTCACGCAAGGGCGAACCGAGACCCGAGTGGCCAGCTTGGGGAACCACCGATTGTTTCCTTGGCAAATCAGTCAGTCTGCAGAATGAGGTGTTCCGCGTGGTTGCTTTTCGCCTTCTTCCCGCTATTGTTCACCGGGATACCGGTCACCAGCTCGCAGAGGACCCACGCGAGGCAGGGTGCGGGTCGCGAGCAACCCGTCGTCAAGATACCGGATCAAGGATCGGTGGCTGGTAAAGAGGTAAAAGTTGATTCTTTTTTTTTTCCTATCATCGATGGATAAACGTAGAAAGTGATCCGGGGAGTTCTAGATTGCTAGTTGCTGAAGAAGTTGTCTCAAAGTGGTAGACGTCGATCCTCGAGCTTGAAGGTAGAACCTTTCTCATGATTTTCGTGATCCAACTGTGACTGTTTCATTCGATCCTATGGTTTGTTACCCATCGTCGCGACACCACTGTACGGTTGCTATGCGATTAAACGAAATGTTTCCGACTGGGTGTCTTCCGAGGGATGTAATCTTGAACTTCCAAAATTGATCATTGTTTCATTAGAACAGTAGATAGATGTTACTGCGCTATTGTCTTTCAAGGTTTCATCAACGGCAAATTTTTTTCCTAACGTCAGATTTGCATAAGAAACAAGGCTTCGCAACGTAAAACCCATATATCATTTATGTCACGTTAAAACAACGAAACGTGAAAAGCCGATCTGAATAAGTATTCGACATTTTAACCGCATAACGAACAATAACATGCAAGCACCGTAAGTTTCAATTGTTCGAATTAAACGTATGCAGATAATATGCAGGAGCAACTGCATAACTGGGCCGGCATTTATGAATTTTAATTCTACGGATTGTACTTTTTTTCTCTGTCTTTCGTTTCTACGAACAGTCGAACGACGATCAATGTCCATCAAGATGAAATATGTACCTCATTACTGTGCTTTGCATACATTTATGTTTCTTTGAAAGAAAAAAAAAGAAAAAATTAACTCGTTCTTCTTTCACTGCTGATCTTAAATTTAAAGTAGTAGTTACGAAGGTATAATGTCAAAGGCATCTAATCGTTAACATTTTGATATTTAAATGTCAATTTTTCACCTCGATGAAATCGTTATGTACGGGATTAACAAATTTCAAAAGCAATTAAGAAGTTTAATTAAAACGCGTTTCAAAGCGCGTTCCACTTTTTTGCCGTTTTATACTGGGGCGATAAGAAGCGGCAAATGTAGTTTAGATAAAGATCGCGAATCGCAAACTATGAGTAACGTAATTTAAATTGTGGCTAGAAGTAAAGCAGCGAAACAGTGATTGCGTTTACAATGTAGCTACTCGAAACCCGAGCTTAAGCTTAAACGTCTTGAAAACCTTGATTGCAGGTCCCTTTGTGCGCTTACACGTGGCTACCATTTGTCATCTGTAATTTTACCGTTTCGCCTAGAAACCTCTTTCAAAGCTTTACCTTTTCGCCCAGAAAATAACTGGTTACACGTTAGCCAGCTAAACGACTTCATTCTTTTTCCTTTTAGTACCAAATTATTCGGCCGAAGTAATTCTTTTGAAAAACAATCAACTTTTTAATCACAGGTGTCCCTAGGTCCCACGCAAAGAGTGATACAATATTTGGGAATACCGTACGCACTAGCACCCTTGGGAAAATTACGCTTCTCCGCGCCTGTTACCGAACCCCTGCCATCGTGGAACGGCGTACGAAATGCAACGCAATTCGCAGCATCTTGTCAGCAATTGACAAATCGGCTAAAACTTCACGAAAAGCACTACAAGAGATTGTTACCACCGGATCAACCCGATCCAGGGGTCAACGAGGACTGTCTCTATTTGAACATCTTCGCGCCGGATGGTAAGCATAGAAAAATCTCTAAGAAACGAAGAATCGCGTAATCGTAATCATCACCGTTGCTGATAACACAAACGCTCGATGTAATTCTGGATAATCGGCACGACAGCTTTTTCACTTTTTTTTTTCGTTTTTTTCGAGATACACTTAACTCGTTAGAACACGCGAGACACGCGAGTAACGATGATCACGGGTTCCCCGTTTCTTTATCCTTGGCGATATGTCACCGAGGCTACGGTAGATCGCTATCTAACATCCTCGAGGAAAAACCCGTGATTATAATGTCGTCGCGTCGCTTCGAGAAAACTACTCTAATCTACTCCTTATCGAATGGATCGCGTGGAAAATTTAGTAACGCCCCTGCGAACTTGGCGCGATAATTTTCAACGGCCTATTATTTTCGTCCCGATGATGACCTATCAAATTATTCGTCGTTCCAATTTCTCGATTGACAATAAATGCGCGTGTCTGCGTGCCGGGGATACGTAAATCTCGTCGTTCGAGGATGTCGGTTAAGGACTAAGCTAATAGCCCTATTACGAGCATCATTTCCAGCTAATTTCCGATGTCTCGTGAGCTCTCGAGCTCGTAAATCGCGAAAGAAAGCTGAACTTTCGAAGGTTGCATTAATAAGTATTTCCATATTTATTTCTTTAAAATCGATAGAGAAGAAAATGTGATATTCCTCCTGGAACTTTATTCTCGACTAGTCGCAAGTTTGAAATTTAAGCCTCTCAAAGTCCAGGATACCAACTTTCGTATCTAAGATTGAAAATCTTGAGAAGAGGGCTGTTTTGTCACTTTTATACAGATCAAAGGGTAAGAGTTATCGAAAAAGGGTTGGCTCTAGAGCGAATCTCGCTCTAGTTCACTCTAGCTTGTTAACGAAGAAAAGTATTCACGCGTACCTTGCACGCGTGTCACGGTGGGTCGTTCGAGAAACAGGGACGAAGAAAGGGGTAGAAAATAGGAAAGGGGACACGTGAATCTGGAAATCGTGCCGATCCCGCAAGCCACCCTCGGTCGATATAGAAACAGCTAAAGGTAAGAGTAAGAGAGTAACTGGCGCACACCGTAGCACGCGATCTCTTTTAGGGTAGGTCGAGATGTTGAGATACCGGTGAGGCCGGTCACGAAACAACCCCTTTCCTTTTCTCCAGTCCCTTCTTCGTCGCTTTCGTCAGGATGATTTCAGAATCGTACCTGGAATCGTCGCAAGAATTTCCCAAGTGTGACGGTGCAAGAGGAACTTTGATGAAACGATCTTTCAACGAATCTGCCAATAAGGCGGTCCGATTGAAAAATCCTAGAAACATTGTCGGAATCAATTAGATTTTCGTGCCTGTGATCGCGATAAAAGTTCTAATGAATCCTCGTGACAGGAGTGGTTGATATCTCGGTGAAGAAGAAGCTATTCCTGGACGTTTCAGACGCCAGAGACCGATAACGCGAAGAGCAGCTGGCAACTTTCTGTTAGCCTGGACTTCCTATATCGCCCCTTCTATCGGGTTATCGTGAAACGTCCAACCGTGCAATGGCCTGAATTTCTTCGCGACCTTGGCACGCTTGAAAAACCAACCGACACATAACAAGCTGAAGAAATCGGCGAAATTAATTATTCAAACGTTAGCCACCGGTCGGATAGGTGTTCGTGCCTTCGGCTAGAAACGGTCAGGGTTCATAAAAGTTTCACCCGTTGGCCCAGAACCGTTTAACACGTTCACCCCCGCGCGGAAAATGGATAAATAATTCATTTTCATATACAACGAAAACATTGAATAAACGATAGTAAAATTCTAAATGATTCGTCCACGGTTGATCAGTGGCAAAGAATGACGGCATGCAAATTCTGTCACGATCGATTCACCGGTTTAACCGGAAACGGAGATGCATACCTGCGACCACGCACGCCTTCCCCACGATCTTTGGAATTCGTGAATGCCAAGTCTCGCTTTACTCGTTAATTCTTTGAATTAATAATTATTCCTGCTGCAACTCGTCTCGTCTCGTCTCGCTAAACCTTCAGGAAATAATCAAACAAAAAGTTCTATTGTAATTTGTCAGATATTCAAAATTAAAAAGAATTTTAACACGTTAATTAAAAATTTAGAGAAATGAAAGATTGAATTTGGAAATTACCTATTCGTATCCTTAATAATTACAGCATCGACGGTCAACGTGTAAAACCATAAGAAATCTGAAATACAAAAGTTTCTGTACCCTTTTGAAAATTGAACTATATTACAACATAAATATACAACAAGTTATAATTTGAAATACATGTAGGAAATAAACCAGACGAAGGATGGCCGGTCATGGTGTGGTTCCATGGTGGTGATTTCAACACTGGTACGCCAGCAATCTGGGACGCTTCTATTTTCGTCAACAAACATAAAGTAAGTCGTTCATTAATCTCTCTCTCACTCTCTCTCTCTCACTCTCTCTTAATATACATATATGTATATATATTAAATTACAAACAATGTTACATGAAAAAAAATTTCTAAAATAAATTCTTTCCATGAAACTACTTACAAACATATTTAAAAGGTATCAAAGCTAAAAGTTCTTACATTGGAAAACTATTACGAATTACGTTTTGACCTTATACGCTATACACGTGTAACCCTGGGAAAGAATTTTCGATTGGCTATCAATCGGTACGAAACCCGTTAAAAATGGACAGAAAATCGAAAGAAATTAGGGTGTTGATTGCGTGCTACTCGAAATCCATAGATAAATTCAACCTTTCGAATCGCATCGTTCATCCATGATGCATGTATGCCTCACGGTTATCGCTGTAAATGCTAATTCGAAACATTCATGAGGAACAATCGCGGCAAGATGATTATTAAACAAGTTTACTGCCACTAGGGTCACTAACGCTACGAACTTAATCAAAGAATGAAAATGAAATTAAAATTCTATCACTGAGACAGTAGATTGAATAATTCACGACCGAACTTAATTCAGTTGGAAAAAAAAATTCTTGAAAATCGTTCTAATGGCATAAAATAGCATAATTGTAGTATCTTTATTAATTCAGATTATCATGTGCCATATTAAGAGCACAGCTAATTATTATCTACTGTGCCAGTCACGCGTGTCAAACGCGTTAGTTTCAAGAAACAATCGTATGACGATTCTTTTTTTAACGATGTATGTAAATTTGTAACAATAATATTGTATCATATACGTAAGGGAAGGATCTCGTTCTCTAATTCGTTTCTCTACTCGATCATCGCTAACGCTCTGTTCGTTATTCGACAGGATTTACAAAACAATGTAAAAATGACGCTTAAATTGCAATATCAGTTGTCATATTTTTTATATTAATTTAACGTTAACGTACGAAAGGATTAAGTACGAGATAACTATTGATTTAACATTCCACATCTATGTTTTTTTCTTTAGAACACTTATACATTCCTAAATTCGTGAAATCTTTTCCTTACGTTCCTACAGGGTGATCATAAAAAAAGAATGAAAAACTGGTAGGTTTGTAATGTTTCAGCAGCTTGATGCAAGGAGAACCGCACGTGAGAAAAAATAACTCCTTTCTAGCCTATAATCAATGACCCAGTTAACAGGTTACATTATTCATAGAACAAACATCTACATAAAACATCGCAAGCCTACCAATTCACCCTGGACCTCCAACAATTCGCGACAGAAAAATATTAACAAACTCTTTTCCTCGAAAAGCATTCTAATCCCCCTTGAAAAATTAACAGACGGAAACAGATCGCCGTTCTATCTTACAACAATGCAACTCATACTAAATCTAACGCACAATTAATGGTAACAATTACTCTTCTTCGCGTTCCAGGTGATAATAGTGACAGTAGCGTATCGTCTGAACATCCTCGGTTTCTTCACGACCACCGACGCGGAGGCTCCAGGAAACTACGGCATGCTCGATCAGATAGCTTCTCTCGATTGGATCCAGAAGAAGATCCAACACTTTGGCGGTTCTCCGTCCAACGTGGTTATTTCTGGTCACGATTCCGGCGCCATCAGCGTAGGTCTCCACTTGATCAGCCCTCTGAGCAGAGGCAAGTTCTCCAAGGCTATCGCGATGAGCGGTGACGCTTTGAGCTCCGTCCGTTCTCCTAAAACCGAGTTGACCGTCGTTGATGTAATCGCGGAGAAGTTTGGCTGTTATCGACGTCCAACGTCCGCGTTGATGGAATGCCTACGTCGGGTGGACGTGAACATTCTGGTCCGCGAGTCTTCCGACATCGAAACTTGGGGTCCCATCGTCGATTACGAGACCAACAACTCCACCGATCCGCTTCTTCCGGCTGATCCCGTCGACATAATTGACGCTGGCAACTTGAATTCCGTTCCATTGTTGGCCGGCTACACGAGCAAAGAGTACGCGCTGACCTATATCGATACCCTGGACAAAGGAAACGTCGAAGGGAAACTGTCGTTCGACAGCTTCGAAACGATGATCAGCAATGATTTCATGTCGTTGGTCCAGGGCCCGGAAGACAACAGCACGTGTACGCTGAAGCCAGAAATGGTCACCGAGGCGGTGTTGTTCTTTTACAAACCCCATCCACGGAGCAAGGACCAAGCTGTGCTACGCGACAGATACCTGGACCTGCAAATCGACAAGAATATCGCGGCTGGGATGACTTTGCTCGCTGGTAAAGTGGCCAAAGAGAAGCTGGCGTTCGTTTACAGGTTCGACTACAGATCCAAAACACCGTCTGTGATCAAGGACGTGCCAGAATGGGCCGGTGTACCTCATATGTTCGAGTTGCCATTCGTATGGGGACTTCCTTCGTTGCCTAACAGTCATATCCAATGGAACTCATTCGATAAGAAGATGTCCGACGTGATGATGACCATGTTGGCCAGCTTCGTCAAAACTGGTAATCCCTCGATGAGCACCGTCAAGTGGGAACCGTACACCGAAGAAGATCCTGGGATTTTGATAATCGACAAGAACATCGTCATGGCAGATTCCAATGCGGTCGATTACAAAGCTCTTGCTTTCTGGAACGAATATTATCCGATGGTTCTGGAAGAGGCCACAAATAATTGTTGTAACGTAACCAGTGGCACAATCGCGTTCAGAAAAACTTCTTATAACGTTGCTTTCAGTATGATTTGGCTCGTGGCGACGTTAGGGTTCCTTGAACTGTAGTCGATCGCTGATGAGATTGTTTCTTTGGATCTGCTCGAGGAGTAGTAGTATGCTTGAATGTATCGGTGATTGGCTGAGAGACATTTTTCGTAGACGTCCTTTCGATGCTGATTACGTTCGGTCACGCAGTAGATTAGCCACATGTACACGGTACAAACGATTGTTTCCTTTTTTTTTTATTTAAATTCAAGTCGTTGATCGTATCGTTAGTAGCCTCGTTAGATTTTTCGTGGAGTAATTAGAACTTGGTTCTAATGTTTTAAAAAATTGCACGAAAGTGGACCACCTCTCGACAACACACAAAGAGATTGAAACGCGCCGATGCACCAGCATCGTTCACGCTATGTTCTATGTGAAAAAGAAAGAAAAGAAAGAAAAAAAAGAGGCAAGATATTTTTAGTTAATCGCGAAGACAATTGAAACGCTTAGAGAGATAGCGATGAGCGTTGTAAGTCCAAGAAATTTCGATCAATTTCTAGATCGTAGATCCGAGGGATCTTACCAAAGATAAAAGTAATTAATATTCTTTGATCCTTGATAAAATCAACTTCAATTTCAACTTGAACTTACATCCCTCGTCGTCCTTCGAATCGTATCGACAATGGGAGAAAAAGATAGGCGTCGAGGTTTAAGTAGCAAAAAGGAGGAGAACCAGAGCCTGGGCTTATTTTTTTCATTGTTCATTTTTTTTCTTTTTTCTTAACATTCACTGAGAGATTTTTTTATTATTTGCTTTAATACGGAGAGATATAGAAAAAACATATATTGTTCGAGAAACAAACGGTTGATATAACTTATGAATATTTTGATGCTTCGATAATAATTAATAATAATAATAATAGTAATTAATAATCATTCGTGTGTGTACGTGGGTCCTGTTTTGTGTGTATCCGTTTACATGTGTGTGAATGTAGTATGTGTGTACCGTCTATGTATAATTATTATATTATATATAAGAGAGAGGTGCGCGGCGGGCAATGCATGGGGGCTGGTGGCCTGCGCACGCGCACATCCAAACATTTTTTCTTTTTCTTTTTGCTTTTTCATCCTTTTCTCCTAATACATATACACACATATATAAATATATATTATATTTATATATTTATATATATTTATATACTATCATTAATTAATCATATTTTTTTTTTCTTCTTCATCTTCTTTCTCGTTTCTACCGCCTCCTCTTCTGTTTCCTCTTTAATGCAAAACTCCTACTACAATGATAACTGACAGCCACGGGGTCTCTCGTTAACACTAAAAACTCCTCTTCATCATCTTCTTTATCTTTCTTTGTGCGCCTATATTTGCGCGTGCACACGAGCCACCCCGGGACCAACCTATGTACAACATTATTAGTGTTTTTTTTTTTTTATCCTCGCTGTTTCTATCCCCCTTTTCTCTCCCTTGCTCTTTCCCTTGTCATCTCGTTTCCTCTCTTCAACCCTCTTCTCTCACACGTCCCTGAATCTTTCTCTCATTGTGTGTCGTCGTCGTCTTCTTTCTCACCTTCCTATTCTTCTTCATCTCTTCTCGGTGTTCTACGACCTTGTGCACTTCTGCCCACTGTGTTTTGCCACTCTGTTTTACTTGTGATTTTCCCCCTCAGCCCCCTCCTTGTCACTAGTAGGTTTGCTCCGTATTTCGCTTTGAACCCCTGTCCTCCACTGATGTATCCGGATTTGTTGCTTTTTTTATATATATTTATATATTCTTCTTCTTTTTTTGTTCTTTTTCTTCTTCACGCAGGAGAGCATGGGCTTCTGCTGGATCTAACTTACAGAAGTAGGCACAGCGATTTCTTTTTCTGCTTCATCTTTTTCTCTGGCGACTTTTTGTTGATTTGTCGCACCAGGTCGTAGAAGATCTGCAAACACAGATTTTCATTGTTAGCGATGATGCGGGGTAGATTTTGTTGAAGGAAACTTGTAACGAAAAAGGAATTGTACTTAACTCGCAAGTTCACGCTACTCCATTACGCATTCATACGGTCCGAATTCCACACACACTGAGGAGAAAAGTATGAAAAAAAAACAGGCACACGAATGCAAAATGATATTAGTTCGAAGCATATATTTTGCAAGGCTTTCGGTCATGAATTTCTACGTCTCTTTAAACGCTTCATAATTAACGAGTTATTATCAAATAACGAGGTAGAATTTTCTTATCGCCGTTTTAGCTGTGATAGTAAGACTTTCGACGAGTACTCTTTGTAAAGGAAAGAGAAATTAGTAGGAAACGTTTCAGCGCGATGCTCGGTGAAAATAAATCCTCTACCAAAGTTGATACTTGAACGTAAATAAAATTTATTTCAAATAATCCTCTCTACGTTCAATTATACCTTGCCTCTCTAGAAGATATATTTGACCAAACTCCCACGAATAAGTCTCCGATGTTACTCGTACCGCTTTCAGTAATTACTCTCTGATGTTTTGAAGAATACTCATGCACAATGTTATATCGCATTCAGAGATTTGAAGAAAAACGTGCTCCAATTGTGCAACTGAATTGTAATGGCGCACCAGCGAAATAACAAAAGTAATCAAACGCAGAAGCGAGAGATGAATTCTCCGGAGAGGAGAAGTTATTCAGAACTGTCTGAAGTACGATTCACAGTGGAATCTTTAGAAACGTCTCGTCAGAGAGACAGGCTTTCACGGGAAAGCGAAGGGAAACATACTCGCGGAGAAAAACAATCATCCCAGTCACCGAACGTCCGTGTTCTCCAAAGCCTCTATAACGCTAAACAATAATAAAAACAAGAAGAAACAATGAGTTAATTTCAAGCAATTTCAAAATGCAAATTCAAACAGTGTCTACTTTCTCCAATTACTAAATTACAAAGTAACGGTTAGAAATACGAGCGTCGATGTTTTACAATTATTGGACGCGTTAATTAGAATTTATTGATCGGTCATTCGGTGACGAAAATGATCCTCTGGGCGGTTTTATTTTTCTTACACAAAGATCTATGGGATTGCAGCGGGTAATTTGAAGGAGTTGCAAATTGCCGGCTGAATGGAACAGTTATAATGTTGCGAGGGTCACACAAGTGGCGAATAGAGATGTGCGAGTCGCACTCCCACACTTGGCGATTGCATTCCCACATTTAAATTACAATATCTCAGAGCCTTCGTAACGGTCTCCAACTCCCACGCGTCGCACTAATTAAACAAAAACAATGGTGTCTTTGGATAAGTAACTGTTATTTTATAACAATCATTCGATGATACCTTTTTCTAACTGGAGGGTCGAACGTGTTTACCTTACTGCGCACGGATCGTTATCTTCTCTAATTTCATTCAGAAGATTGTTACATACTTTGCGTAAAGACCAGCATACACGCTAAACGCACACTGGAGTCTGTAAGTTTCCCATACAATCGCCTCTGACACGAAAGAGAAGGAAAGGTTCTTATGGTGCAAGGGACGATACTACTCACATCGTAAACATTAATTTTGGCTTTGGCAGAGGTCTCCATGAAGGCGCAGTTAAATTGCCGGGCAAGGTTGACGCCCTGGTCTTTGCCCACTACCCTTTCGTCCTCCAGGTCGCACTTGTTACCCACGAGGACCATCGGCACGTCATCTGTGTCCTTTACCCGCAGGATCTGTTCCCTGAGGTCCTGCAGGTCGTTGAACGTTGACTGCGCCGTTATCGAGTATACTAACACGAATCCTTGTCCGTTCTTCATGTAAAGGTCCCTCATGGCTGTGAATTGTTCCTGCGGAAGGGAATCTTCTCTTAATTTATCGGCTCCTTCCTTCTAAACCTAACCGAGACCTATAGCCTAGAGAAGTCTCGCGTAAGAATCTAGGCAACTGATCGTTTTGAAAAATTACAAGAATCGCTAGAATAATAGGGGAAAGGCGGGTAGCCCCGGACGGCGGGTAGCTCCGGACATTTTGATATCTCTATTGTTACGTCATATAGAAATACAAATGCCATATGACAGTATGGCTCCTATGCTTGAAAAACAATTGCAAACCAGTAATTGTATGCACGCCAAGCAAATTAGGTGATTATATCAGTTTTAGTTTCGCTAAAGGTGAGTTTACAGAGACCATCAAATTTCGTTAACGCTTATTACCTATTAAAGGTAAGTACTGTTACATGTTTTACTAATTCTAGTATTAATAATTTCATACATTTTAAGATTCTGAAACATTTAGCTAAATTCCTTTCATATTGTATAAATAAATGGCAAAAATGTTGGATGAAGTCAATCGGGTAGCCCCGGACACTAACACGGCGGGTACCACCGGACACTTTAATGAACCTTGTTAAGGTTCAATTTATACTACTTTAACGCGTTTAATAATATAAACATATTTTTTTTAGCGTACGGTTATAGAAATGCCACAATTTAAGGGACGAACTAGCAATAGAGGCAACTGGAATGAACATAAGGTGAAAGCGGCTGTTTTAAGCGTTATGGAGGGCAAATTAACAGTAAGATTGGCCGCAAATAAATATGATGTGCCGCGTAGCACTCTCCATGATCGAATAAAGGCATTAAAAAGCGGTAATGAAATGACCTTTAAACCAAAATTAGGACGGTTTGAGTCAACATTTGACGACAATTTTTCATTGCAATTGTGCAACCACATCAGAGATTTGGACAACCGCCTAATGCCATTAACTAGATTCGAGTTTTTAAAACTAGCTTTCGACTTGGCAGAATATTTCAAAATTCCTCACCGATTTAACAAGGAGAAAGGAATGGCGGGGAAAGATTTCTTATATGGTTTTCAGAAAAAATATCCAAATGTTGTTCTGAGAATTGCTGAATCAACAAGCATTTCGCGTGCAGTTGGGTTTAATAAACCACAAGTAGATCGTTTCTACGATCAACTTCAGCAGCTTCAAGAAAAATATAATTTTCCTCCTTCGCGAATTTACAATGCAGATGAAACAGGTATTTCCAATGTCCATAAAAATGGCAAAGTTTTGTCTTTCAAAGGGAAAAAACAAGTTGGAAAATTAACTTCTGCAGAAAGAGGTAAAAATATCACAGTAATGTTCGCAATGAATGTTACTGGCCATTTTGTGCCACCTCTGTTTATTTTTCCAAGAAAAAAGATGGATAAGTTTGGTCGATTAATGATAGGAGCTCCACTCGATAGCATTGCTATTCCACATGAAAGCGGGTGGATGAATGGGGACATATTTTTGCAGTGGTTGGAGCATTTCAAACAACATGTGCAACCTACAAAGGAAACCCCAGTCCTTCTAATTCTAGATGGGCATGCTAGCCATAAAGAGTTAGCTGTAATAGAATATGCTCGTAAAAATTGCATTCATATGCTTAGCACTCCGCCACACACGACACACAAACTCCAACCGCTTGATAGGACGTTTTTCAAGCCTTTTAAAACATCATATGCTTCGGCAAGTGCTGTATGGATGCGAAGAAATCCTGGAGCAAGAATTACTGATTACGATATTGCTACACTTGTTGACGTTGCATTTAGTAAAGCAGCTAGACTTGAAATAGCACAGAACGGATTTCGGTGCACAGGAATTTATCCCTTCGATCGTAACATTTTCAGTGATCTCGATTTTTTACCTGCTTCCATGACTGATGTAACAATTCAAGAATCAGAATTCGTCAATCACTTTTCTACAAGGACGCCTTCCACAGAATCTTCTTCTGAACTTACAGCCTCAACGAGCAATGTAACAGAAGCAATTCAATTGATTTCACCATTGCCTGATGCTTCCAAAAAACGCTTCACATCTCGTTCACGAAGAACACAGCGAAGTGAAATTTTGACATCGTCTCCCTATAAGGATGAAACTATTGCGAAAAGTAGGAGAACTATAAAAAATAATCAAAGCAAAGCAAAACGAAAAATAAATGTTTTCAATCAAGAAAATCAAGAGGAGACCCGATGCATCCTTTGTGGAGAGACATTCGAAGAAGATTGGATACAATGCTATCAATGTAAAAATTGGGCACATGAACAATGTACAAGTATTAATGAATCCGATTTATACTATTGTTGTGATATTTGTAAGAATATGTGAAAATAAATGATATCCGGGGCTACTCGCCTTTTTTCGAATGAGTAAAAACAGAGGTTCCAGTTTATTGCTGGTTGTCTTAAAGTTATTTAAGAAATATATTTTTTTTTATGATATAATGAATCAGATAGACCCTATATTTATTACCTGAAAGAGAAATTTGATTAAAATTGATTGATTCTATGTTTTTTTTTGCATTTTATTCAAGTGTCCGGGGCTACCCGCCATTTTTTCGACTGAGTAAAAACAGGGGTTCCAGTTTATTGCTTGTTGTTCTACAGTTATTTAAGAAATATGTTTTTCTTTAAGATATAATGAATCAGAAAGACCCTGAAAGAGAAATTTGATTAAAATTGATTGCTTCTATGTTTTTTTTGTATTTTATTCAAGTGTCCGGGGCTACCCGCCCTTCCCCTACATAGGTATCTCGTTGCATCGAGAGAATAAATAAAAGTGAAACGGAGGGAAGTAGGAAAAAAAGAATGAAAGAAATAAAGAAACTCACCGTTCCGGCTGTGTCTAGGATTTCTAACATACATTGTTGACCGTCGACCTCGACCTGTTTGCGGTAGCTGTCCTCGATCGTTGGATCGTACTTCTCCACGAAGATACCCTGCACAAACTGGACAGTGAGGGCGGACTTGCCTACACCTCCACTGCCCAACACTACTATTTTATATTCACGCATTTCCTTGCCCTAATTCTCTGTGCGCCTGTGGTCACAGCCAAGGGGTCACCGAATCCGCCACGTTTTGCTCCTCTTTGCTTTCAGTTACAACGGACCTGAACAAACAACACATCAAAACCCTTTTACTTTCCTTTTTCCAACAAACATATATAGGTGCATAAACAAATTTGAAAGATTTTAGGGAATCCAAGTTGAATCGCAGGTACGGTTTTTAAATGAAATATTATTCGGAGACATGGAATTACAGAATTTCATTTACGAGGAACGATGAGCAGAGAGATAGAAGATATTCGAGAATCTAGAACGGTTTTTCCACTTTCCATTGTCTTCGCTTCGAAAAACTTTTCCCCCGAACCTTTGTTTGTAAATGAAGGATAGGCTGCCTCGGGGTTCACCCACATTTTCAGGTCACTACGGAACAATATAACGCCGCATTTCCGGTTCTCTGCTTCGCCACATTCGTGATAATACTTATTTTAAATCATGTCGGATTAATTCTCTCCTTCGTGCAATTAATTATAACAATCATCAGTAGCTTTTGTTCGGTTTTATAGAATATTTCCGCAAATGTTTTGTCTCTGTTCATTTTTCCATTTATTTACAAAACCATTCACCGATGCTCCAAATTTTTCAAAATAAATTTCAATAGTTATTATTTTCCGAGAGAGAGAGAGAGAGTAAAAGAACAATAAAGGGTTTCGGAGGGAAGAGAATACATAGTAAGAGTAGATTGAAAAAGAAAGAATGAATGGTTGGAGGATGGGTTAGAGGGAGATGGATAGACATAGGCCACGAGTAGACGCACGTAGTGGAAAACGAAAGGGCCACGCGGATTGGCTAACGATGCCATCATGGCGACGAAACGCGTCCAATCACAAGCCACGAATTTCTTTCTACCAATCCGTCATTGATTTTAGGTTTATGAATGGGACTCGCTTACGCTACCGCGTCTCTTTCAAGATACTACCAGCGAGGACGCGGAGGATCTCGCCTTAAAGAGAATCTTACGTTACCGCTAATTCGCACGTTTTTCCAAACAACGTTGCAATTTCAATAATCCTGTTAAATAGAAAGAGCACAAGCTTTCCCTGATTAATCCTTCAAACGTACGCGAGCTTGAATTTTAACATGTTCCTGCGTACAATTTTTAACTAACGAGGAAAATTTGTCCGTGTAACGAGTCAAGGGGCAGGAAAACGTAATATGTTTACAGTTGAACCCAACCTCTCGTGACGAAAACACGCAGCCCTGAAGAGGGATTAAAGCGTTTCCAGTCTCGTTGGGGTTTGAGGCCTGGAGTGTTAGAATTGCTGCTCCCTTCCCGGAAGGAAGACGCTCTACGAGTTCAACGATTCTATTTGCACGCACCAACACAGAAGCAGGAACACGATCATCTATGAGAGGCGAAGGGTGACGACGAGAATCGACCGGGAAAGCAGGGACCCATTCGGATAATTTAATATTCGAACGCTTCGCGACGACTGGAATATTATTTCGAATCGCTTTACACCGATCAATCTTTTATCCCGACATCTTCTACGAAATCTCTTCCGATTGTAATTGAAATTTTTCTTCGATCATGAATTATCGAAGCGAAGGATAGTCATCTCGAGAGTGGAACATCTTTAGATACGCTTTATATAATCGTCGATCCTCTATATTAACGCCAGACGAAACAAGGTTAATTGCAGTCCACGAGCTATCAAGTATACAGTCGTGAAATTCTTGACCCGCATGCATAAAATCGCTTTGATCAGGAATTCGAAGAAGCTGGACATTCCGCTCGCTGGTTACGAGCTTTCAACGTAGTTTCTCGAGCTTGTCGCTCTTCGTCCTAAACTTCTCCAACTAATTGTTGGAATTAATTGCAATATCCTCTACTATGCGATATTCCTACCGATCGTGTGGTTTCTTAATTAAACTACTTCACGATCACCGATGAAATTTCAAATCGATTTCTATATTTCATTCGATAACGACACGAGATAGCAACAAGTCAACGAGGTATCAAAGTGATGGATCGAAGCCATTGGTCAACGTCCAAAAAACTTTTTACCACCGACTGGAAAAACATATCGGTATCCGCATACGTCCGCAGAGGGAAAGAGAGGAGACCGGTGACCCAGTTATCATGGCCATCCGCAACCCGATGCACCCCTTCTTCCTACTCCGTGGCCGAATTTCTATCCACAACAATTAAAACCTTCCAGTCGACGTTTCTAGGCCTCTCTGCACACTCCGCTTCCTCTTTTTCAACGCCCCCCCCCCCCCCAAGATGTCCGTCCCCTCGAGCCAGCATCGATGCGTTCGAAAATCAATCAAAGGTGTAATTAATCGGTTTATCAAATCGCTGCAGCGCAGCTTTGGAAATAATCCAAGATTCAATAGAGAAATTGAATTTTCGAAGAATTTCGGAGTTTGTTGGACAAGCGTTAACCTACTTGCACGGAAAAGCAGGAATATTTAGTATCAGAGTGAAAATATTTGACGTTTGCTTCGATGAATAAGTTTCCAGGATTTTTCTTCGTAATTTTCCGGGAAAGAATGCGAAAAGGATAAATGTCATCGTACAAGGTGAAGCGTTATTCAACGGGGATGGAGTACTCGCGTGCCTGCGCATTTAAAGGGCGCAATTGTCTCGAGCAGACATCTTGACACTGATGCGTTTAATTAAACGCGATGAAGGTTGATCAGGGTTCATCAGAGTCGGGTGACGAAGTACTCGGCTCCAAGTGTGTCGAATCGCGAGCCTCCACTTCCGGATAATACAACAGCGAAATAGGACGAACGGGAGACGAGAGGATGAAACTTTCTATCTCCGATTAAACGCTATCATAACAAAAAGCTGACTTGGAAACAGAAAAGACGTAATCATTCGTACGGCGAGTATCCGTTTATGCCGTGACTTCTTTTTTTTCTTTCTTTTTTTTGCAATAATAGCCGCTCGAGAACAAGGACGAAGCCGCAATTTTAACTTGATCGAGAGTATCGACCAGCACTCGAAGCTCCATCGGATTTTCGATGCTCATAATACGTAGTTCCCGAACCAACGGCCCGTTAATTGGTTTCGCGAATAATACGGAGAAAAAGGCAGCCGTTAATTGCTTGGCCAACTATTGTATGTTTTTCTTTTTAATTCTCTGAAAAAAAAACCTGACTGAAAACACTACAATGTCGTGGCACACATTTGGTCGGAGCGCATTCGTGGTGTTAATTACGCGTGAAATTACACAATCAAGATTTTTCAAGCTTTCTCTTTGTTGCATTAACATAGTGCAAAGTCAAGTACAAAATTGCATGGCAATTAACGCCGGCTATATTTCTCTGCCACTGATTTTATGCTGTGATTACAGTATCTTACTTTGAAGCAACGTTTGCTTTCAATTTACCCTAGCGACGATACGATTAGATTTTTCCTAGTTGTAAATGGATAAGGTGTGCAATATCATCGTGCAAAGATTACTTCCGCGAGCACTTAGCGAGTGCAATTTATTTCAGTGACGCGAGCGGGAAGGAAAAAAAAATGGCAAAAAACGAAAGAGATCGGTCGGTTAAGCGAATAAAAGTCGCTCTGGCTGTAATGCGAATGGTAATTCAATTTCCGTGGTGTAATAGAGAAATTGCTCTGAAGATTACACGATTTTCTCGGATTTAGCAGTCCCTTTTTCCACCCCCGAAGATCTTTCCCTTCAGCGAAAGAGGGGAATCGATCGATTAGATATCGATGAATGATCAGAGAGATCTAAGCAAAAGTGGGCAACGCAACGATTAAAAACGAAGGAAGGATGAATCGGCAAAAAGAAGGAGGGTGACGGTGAAGGCTTTAAGAAAGAGAAAGAATGGCGGCGAGAAGCTCGAGGTAAAAAGCGGGTTGGACTGCTCTCTATTGTGCGAAACTGTGTCACAGGGACTCGCGGTGTTCGCCAAGCTAAGAGCAAAGTGAAGAGCTCTCTCCATTTTTCATCTCCGAATGATTTCTGCGTCATATCGTTGTGCATGAAATACTTGTACCCGACGAAAAGGAGATTCCGTGGATCACCACCGCCTCCGGTGAGAGGAATCCCTCCTCGAGGACTTTCAGCTTCGATCCACCAACCTCTTCGTGGGAACGTTTCTATTTAAATTTCACGATTCTTTAGTCAACCGGGTATTAATCATCGGTTGCAAATAACCAATGACACATCCGACGCGTCATCCAACAGGCGCCTCCTCCTTTTAATTCATCTTTCTACTCGGATGTAACGCGTCGCGGAAAGAGGAGACAAACAAGGTGTATCATCCCCCGGTGTAAAAGGATAGGCGAAAGTTGCGAAAAGCCGATAGTTCTGTCGTTAATTCTGCTTCGTTAGGGGTTCGAGTGTGCTTCACGCGCCTCTGCGAACGGTAACCGAGAGAACGAACTCGAATTAATTCTGTTTTGCAGGGAAGAGTGCTGCAGTGCAGCCAATTGCGTCTTCGAGTGTCCCTGAACCGTGTTACGCCTTCTTCTATCGTTTGTAATTAACACGAAACAATGGTGAAAGATGGGTTTGTCGTGACAAAAGTATACGGTGACGTGACGGTTTTACCTTGCACGAATTCGTTACGTTCCGCGGAGAATAAACAGAGTTTCATGGCGATTGCAAAAGCAGCAAACCAGGTAATATCTTAGCAAAGAGAGAGAGAGAGAGAGAGAGAGAGAGGGGAAAAAAGGAAAACTCACCGTGAAGAAATCCAGACAAACGCAACCGATGATCCGCTAGAGGAATTGTTCGAGTCGAGCTGAACCTTCCAACCCTTTCGTGTTTTTGTTAATTCACGCAACGCCACTTCTCTGGAACGAGAACAATGGAAAGATGTCAAGACGAGTCGCCGTTAAAAGCCTCTCTGCCACGAAAAGGGACAACAAAAGGGAAACTAGACAGAGAAATTACGTTAACCCTCGAAACGCATAATCTTGTCATTTTTTAATATAATACACCGTCGTAATGTAGGTTGATAAATGTATAATAGGAAGAGAGAAACTCATCGAGAAACTCATTGAATAGTCGCACGATCGAAGCTAACAACTGTAATTACAGCAGAAAGTTTCTTCTGTCGGTGTAGTTTTAGCAGAACGTTGTTCAAGGATTACCACGTATCTCGGGAACACGTTATTCTCCGTAACGCAACGCGACGTCAGGAGTAAGCTGATTCTCGTGTCGCTTAATCATTACTGAATAAGCTGGAGATTCCATGTATAGTAGCTTGCATTCCACTTTACGGTTAAATATAATACTACTATACGAGAATATCGTTGATATTCCATTAAACGAACGTTCGAAATTAGGCCCAGAAAATGATCATCCGAAAGATTTTTCAATTGCCGGTGTTAGTTACAGGTGACCCCTATGCCAGTCAACGTGTTAAGCTATCCAGGCCACCGACGAATATCCTCTCCCTAGCTCTCTTAAGCCTACTTTACATTAGTCGAATAAATGATAGTGTGTACCAGTCTAGGTAAATTTTGCCTACCTACTCTACTGTCCCATTTTTCCTACCTTTCGTACTCTACCAACCATTTCAATTATCCCTGCTAGCACTTTTGCCATTGTTTATCAATGTAAGCTACGTTTCAGAACGCATAATACTCGGTCTTTTGGAAAAATTTTGGAAGTACAGTCGCTTCCCTCTAAGACCGGTTACTATTATTGACTTTTTCGTCTTGCCGGTAATTAAGAACGCTGTCACCGGGTCCATTAAAGCATTACGAGCCGCTTGAACGATGTTTAAGGGGCAAGTTTCGGCTTGGATCGCAGCCTCTAAAGCTTCGGAAGACTTTTAACAACCACGACAGGACCCCGTGTCTCGGCCATTCAGCCACGTTACAATGGATTATCAAGGGGGAACGAAGCTCACAGCTATGGAAAAATGCTCGAACGAGATATTAATTAAGCTCCTGACTTTATCGACTTTCGTCGTTCAATGAACTTGTTGCCAGATACTGGCGATACCACGTCTTCGTTTGTTTCATCTCTTTCCAAATAGAAGTTTAGCCACGAATTTTCAATAATCTACATAAACAAATTGAACTAATATTTTCACTGCAGAGAATTAAATCCAAAGTACTGTGATATAATTGTAATATTCTCTGATAATTAATAGCGGCAAAGGTTTATTGATACAATGCTTATTTTAACCCGGTTTACCTCGTTCATTTCACGCAGTTATTTTCAGAATATACGAATTAGATCGTGTCAGATGTGTCTACGCAAAAATGTTAGATACCTTGGTGAAACATTTTTCTAGATGATTTTTCAATATTTTGTTTTTTCTGTGCTAAAAGGAGGGACACGATCAAAGCGCTGAAAAAATAGTTTCAACGTGGGTGGATGTAAAAAATCTGTTACAACACCTCTTTCAAATCGACCCACGAATCGCATAGAAACGCGTGTGTTCAGTTTTATTTTCAGTCAGAGACGTCATCCTATCTTTCTAACCAACATTTGCACCTAATGAAAATATCACAGTATCAAGGTTTTTCAGTTCCATTTGAAAATGAAAAGAAATCTATTTCAACCGAGCAAGTGGCAGTCGAGATGTTAAGAAATAGGAATAGAATCACAAATGAAATAGGGAATTGAATTTTTCCAAGAGAGTTTTAAAGGACGCGTTAATCGTTGATGAACGTTCATTGCGGCTACTTGAATAAGAAGGCATTCAAGCATTAATTGATCGGACCTGATTGCAGAGGAAGTGGAGTCGCCTCCGTGAGGCTAGCCTCGCGCATCTAGGGCACACGCATTACACGTCCCTGTCGACGTGAACGATGATTTGAAAGCGCGTCCAACCACGTATATACAGGCTACTTCAAAACAATTGTACACTCCGAAAAGCTACGGTATAATTCTTCCTGCCGAAACAAATCTAAAAGCTCTTTACCATTTCGCAATCTAACGTTTCGTTTTTCGAGTACAGGTGAATAAAGATCGCTCGTAATTTAGAGCAAGGATGAGCAACCCACACTTTCTCGTGCGGTCCTTCAAAGATTTTACATTTTGACTTTTAAAAATTAGCCCCAGACGTGTTAACTTAATTTTTGCAAATGAGGCACTGATGCCATTTCCAAAAATTAAGCTTATTTTGTTAATAAAGAGATAATTTGAGTTCATCATTCAGTGTTTGTATTATCATAAATTTGTTACATGCGGCCTGCACAACATTTTTAAATTTGTAGCTGGCCAGCTGTAAAAGAAGGTTACTCATCCCTGATTTAGAGCATTATTCAAGGAATATGGAGATTCCTTGGCTGGATTCATATCTTAAGATGCCGTGCAATGTCTCCAGGGATAAGAGCAGTATTTACATAATGGATTTAAACCATTTCATCTAGTAGAACACTGCCCCGCCATGCTTTATGGGGCATCCAATCTTCTACTACTTTTCAGGACAACATAATTTTGCTTACGTTTCTATTTATTCCATTGTCTCTAGAAAGGAAAGCAGTACGAAGAGATTATGCTATTAATTTGAAATGGTAAATTTGTTACATTCTGTATATCTTTAATAATTTCGCCCCTGCATTGTATCGAGCATAATTAACGTTTAATTAACATTGCAACGTATGTAATTGTTCAGCCGTAAGCGGGCCAGAATAATCTTAATTATAAATTCTGAGTGTACACGGCTTCTGTTTCATGTCCAGTGATACGTAAAATGAAATGATTCGATATCAACGAATTTTAACGTGAAAACAGTATCAATAACGGGCTAATTTTCTCTGTGGTAACGGTAATTAATAACCAAACTCGTATAATAAATTCAAATTATGAAACGTAATATTAATTCAACGGAACTGGATTGATTGTTTCATTTTAAACATATGCGATGTTACATACTTTCAAGCAATATCTATAATTTTAGGTATTCAAAGTGCGAATTATCGATGAGATCGAACCGTCATCGGGCATGTTTAACCTCTAATAATTTCTAATTCAGCCAATCAAGCCAGCTGCACCGCAGTGAATCTAACATCTACCAGAATATACGCTTCAATATTTCCTCCTAAAGTCCCTTTACGACGACTCGTAAAAAGGACAAGGAAAAATCTTGCAGCAAGGATACACATCCGCTCATACTTCAACATTTTTATATTTCTTTACCTTGAAAGAAAAAAGCAACGGGAAGAGTCTCTTCCTCTGCTAGCGTTTCATTTCGTAACAAATGAGGTATAACGTAACAGGTATCTCGGCACGAAGTCCAATATTTTCTTACATAAAATGTCACTTACACAAATCCGTACGATAATAACGCGAGTTTTCCTTTCAGTGATCATTTACATTTTCTAAGCCACGCAATTTTAAAGAACTATGAAGCGAATATCAATTTTGTCGCCGGTACGTAATTAAAGCATTGTTCGCGCAGTGATTCAGTGTAATTAAAAAAAAAAAAAAAAATGGGGAAGATTGAAACGAGATAATTAGATTAATGAAACGTGAGCTTGGTCGCATGATTGCTTTACGGCGATAGCTTCTGTGATACAAAATCGATAGGGACCACTACTAACCGCATTAAGCTTTGCATTATCAAAATTACCGTCCCTATACTTCGCTTAATATTGTCATAGCACAACGAACAGCCATTGTGGATGATATACAGGGTGTCTGTAACTTTGCTGATTAATCTGTGACACCGAGAACGAGGCAAACTTTCGGAAATAAGGCTCGTTAAGCACACGGAAACCGACAATTTTGTAATTAATCATTGAACAGAGAAAATTGAACCTTTCCTTAGAAACTCCAGTTTCTAAGACCATTGAACATTTACCAAATTAATTATTAACCTTCTTCGATGAAGAATAAACGTGGAATAAAGGGGTATAAGATAAAAGAAATTCAACTTCTTGAAAGATCGAACGACTCGGGGGTTATCGCAATCGTTTAAGAAAGTCGGATTGGAAAACATGAAAAGAGAAGAAAAGAGGAACGATACCGTGTCAGTTCTTGGAAGCAACGTTACACGGTCAAGCAATGAAAATTGTGGGGCTTACATGCGTTACTCGGTGTCATTGCGTGACTCGAAATGACTCATGGGTTCGTGAACCTTATGGCGAGTAAATGAGCTCCTGTATAGCGTACACCCTTTCTCGATAACTCATCCTTCGACTTCATTGTCGAACACGCATTTACGCGGACGTTGTTTCGCCTTGAAACGATTCTCCTCGTCCAACATCCGTTCTACCATAGCTTCCTCTTTCAACGTTTCGTAAGTTTCTTTACATCGATGATTGCTAATTAATCGTATCGATTTCTGAAGCTCCTTAAAGCTTTCGTTTGTCTATCTAACGTAAGTTTCGTGACTCACAGGTTTACTTGTCATTCATGATTTTCTGTGATTTTCTGTGATTTTCTGTGATTTTCTACTAATTCAATCTGTTCATCGATGTTCGAGAGTTTCAGCTTGAAACTCGATTTATAAGAATAATAAATAAGTAGCAAGAATTCTCGATCAACTTTCTTTATACGTTAATCACCGGATCTCAGGATGACTCATTATTTTCTCAAGGTATTCTCCAAGAGGGAACAGCTCGATAAGCTTGATTATACAAAAAAATTGTGCAGTGAACGCGAAATTTTTCTCACTGCTTTCGATTCATCAACAAATCAAAGATCCTCCAATTACACGGTGTAATTAAAAATTGAAGCAACATTCCAGAGAAAATCTGTTGTTTGTTCTCGTTACCGAGGTCAGACTTGCGTTTATCCTTCTCTTTAATCGTTCTCCTTTTAAAACAGAAATATCGGTTAAATCCAAAGGGAATTTATCGGAATAATGACTCGTTCAAGGAGGAATCACGGTTGTTCTATATCGTACGAGTCTCTTTTCTCGTAGATTCATTACTATGGTATTTGAACGTTTGTTCATTCATTCGTTCGCTCATTCATTCGTTTATCGGCTACGCTACTACGTACTACTGGATCTGGATTTACTATCTGCTATCTATTATTTACAATCGTAGTGTTTGGACTAATCGCTTCGGCGTGGTTGTTACTTAACATGTTACTCTTGCTTGATGTTGTTGCTAGTTACTGACAACTCTTATCACTGTCATTGTTATTGCCGCTATCACGGTCGTTATCATACTGCTAGCGCTAAGAACATCGTCATTACCATGGCCAGCAACGACACGGACAATATCGACTTCGATATCAGATTTCGTAGCCGCGACAAATCGATGGTCGCGGCTGCAACATCGCGACCATACAATCGTATAGATTCTATATTATCCGTTTTAACCCGTAGTCCACGGTATCGAATTCAAAGTCGCGGGCTGGGTATCGTTTTCAAAATTGAATCACTTTAACCTTAACTGGATAGAGTGTACTCGTTAAAAGGCATCGTTTCGCCTTTCGAAAATCGCTTAATTCCCAGGTAAACGTACAGTTTCGAGTCGTTGGATTATCGAAGTCGAGCAACAGCATAATCGAGGCTGGTACGAAACTATCGATTACAGGGAAGCATAACTATTACCGATAAGCGACGATCTATCGCCGTTTGAAATATATCCGAAAACTGGCACGAACCGATATGTATTCTTTCCGATTCGTGACCGATTTCGAACGACATCCGGATTTCTTCCTTTCGAACCAACTACCCTGCTAACTTTTCTATTCCCCTTGAAAGATTTCTTTGTCGATCGGTACACTGATCTTCCCAAGATAAAATAGCATTTATTCATAAATACACCGTGACTTTGCTTACGCTATAAATGAATAACCAATAAGTTATAAATAAACGATTGGAGAGAGGCGAATTGGAGGGAAACTCTAAACATACTTCTGGCGCAATGAAATATATGATAGAAAAATATGGTGGAGAAGAACGCGGATATGACGCGATACGCTTTCGTTACGTCATTTCTCACACCGTGAGCGTTACAAATGATTGCATTAGATCGTGAGTCACTCTTGCCTGGCAAAGTGAACGTAATAGCAATTTTGCACGAAACTATCAGCATTGTGGCAGCAGTTTCGAACTGGGTCTATTCTACTTGCGCCTAAAAATAGATTAGCCTGAAAATTGACCTAATTCGTGTAAAAAATTCTCGCCCTCTTCGGAAATAATCCTAAACGTTCTTTCTCCGAGAGAATTTTCAGGAAAATTCGAGGAAAATCAAAGAAAAATTTATGCAGATTGAAATTTTCGATTGTTCCCCGAAAATGTTGGCAAAAAATCGGCCTAGGTAAAAAGCACCGTCGACGGTATTTATAGAGGCTAAGGTCGATATTTATCTGGATCAGTGAGCACCCATGGTACGCGATGAAATCATCTCTGTCGCTTTTATTTCGCGATACGTCGTCGAAAGAACGAACGTGAAACCAGCAGCCTCTCGTTACGAAACGATTATGCGAACGCGGAAACTCGTCGAAATTCAAACACGCTTATTGTCCTTAGACAAGATAGCTGACTATGCGAAAAGAAACAAAAAAAATGAACAGTTGGAAATGCACGGTTGGCTTAAGATGGATTAAAAAGCCTACCTCTCGCGAAACCATTTCCTGACTCGATATTTAATGTTTTCGCGTTGCATATCCAGCTGCAATTTGTTTTCTTTTTAACAGAAAAACGATGCAACCGAATGCATCAAATATATTATAGATAAAAGAGCTGAGTTGTAACAATTTTATGAACCATTCTGTATAATTTACAAATCTTTTTTTTTTTTAAATACCTCTGTTTATTAAAAATGTAGGCAAAATCTGTTCCATTTCCCTGCTCGTGCATATGGTTAACCGTGTTTCATAAGATCCGTTATTAAAATTTTTTTTTCCCGTCCACCGATTCTCGTTATCTCGTATCTGAACATTGCGTCACGTCTGAAAATATGCGTAAAATTTCCAGCACTTTGAAAGTTAGTTCGCGCCCGGATCGGAATTCGCTTTTTTATCGACACGAGAGAGAAAGAGGAGAGAAAAACGGTACCAATATCGTTCGAAGCGTCATCTTTATTCATGTTATAATTTTAACCGAACCACGCGTCCAATAAAACGATTCTTCTTTTTTATATATATATATATTTTTTTATTTATTTATTCTTGTTCCTGTGAAGTTAATAAAATTCGTCCAACTGTTCTTTATACCAATCGACCAACGATGGGTTTATTATTGCAGTGCGAAAAATTCTGTTAAAAACATTCGCTTTATCTACTGGATAATGAAAATACAAATTTGTTTGCTTTTAATTAAAATTTACCGTGAAACGTAGATCTCCTCTTGAGAGAGGAAACCAGTGTCAAGAATAGAAATCTTTTTATTTTTACGACGGTAATAGCTTTGAAGAGCTGCAAAGGGAAAATTTGTTTTAAGCGGATTTGATCCAACAAAGAATTAAATAACGACGATACACTTGTTTTTCTACTGGAACATCGGTTCATTTAATTAATTGGCATTAACCAACAGAGGTAAAATAAATGGAAAAAAAAATTCTTTGTTAAAAATTAACAAAATAATGGTCAGCATTGTTCACAAAGATTGATCTGAATTTTTTTATTGTTTACTGTTTAAAAAAGATTGTAACGTGTTTTATCACGGATAAACAAATCACCGCTGGATCACGTATTAACCGGTGTATCGAATTCGAAAAAAAAAAAAAAGACAAGGACTGAAAATAAAGCGAGTTAAATTAGCCATGCGGCAGCTTTCGAACTCGTTATCTTCTTTGGTTCTGATAACTTGTCACCTTCACCATTCCCGTTTCCACCGTTCCTTCCTACGAGTTTCATTATTCCACGATTTCATTCCATTAACAATTTTCGAAACGCACCATTCGATTCGTACACGAATCGATATTTACCGTTCGTAAATTACCTACAAGTATTTTATTGTACGCATAAAAGTTTTAACGAGCGATTAACAATAATTTAAAGGCAATTTTGAATGCGATTTATATAGATTGACGATTGTCTAATCGAATCGAAACGATTCGATCTGAATTGATTACCAGCGATACGTCTTTCGAGAATCGTTCGACTATAACAAAATCACTGTGCAACTATGAGAATACTATGAAAACAGAATTTACGGGTCACGTGACAGCACGCTGCATTCTTCGTAGCGCCGATTCAACGAAGCTAATAATTAGCCACGCTTCTGGCTCTGTAGTCGATCCGTGTCAACAATAACGCCGAATGGCAGAGGTTATCTGCGCATTTCAACGACCGACGAGGTTAAACGTACATGATCATGACAAAAATCGTACAGATTGAATGAATAAAGTACAAGAATAAAAATATGACAAGAAAGAACTTCTCACGACACGCGCGCGACACATTGTTTTTACTGGTTGTGAAATTCATTAGAACCGGTGTATACGCATACGAGTTCGACGCGAGGCAATTTTCTATCAAAGGATCTCTGAATGGTTCGCGAACGAAGAACAGCAGCGAGTGTGACGAAGCTTCTATAAACACGAGAAACAAATGTTCGAGACACAAGCAGCGTTGTTGCACGTTGCTGGGTTTCTTTCTTCTCGAGTCACTTCCTGCGCCGCCAAGTGACTCACGTGAATCACCAAGCAGTCAAGAAGAAGAGGACGAAAAGGCGAAAGTATTCGACGAGGCTTTGCATGCTTCGTCCTTGCCGGCCAACTCGTACAACGTATCTAATCTTTTTTTTAAATCTTGTACCACGAACTTGAACGATTAGATTTATCACGAAACCGGTAACCCGCATAGATCGTCGAACCTAACCTACACAAAAAGTTGATCCGTGTCTCGAAGCAACAGAGACGACACCATTTGACACGAGAGAAACCGGCACGAGCACGAGTACGAGTGATCGCAGCCGTGCGAACGCCAACGATAATTACTTGGATGACGTAGGATCGTCTAGAACGTGATACGCGAGAAAATGGATGGAACGTAAACGAGAATTCTCTGGTGATCCTTGAAAATTTACGAAAGATCGAGTATCGGGTTGAGAAAACGCGCGAGCGGCCACCGTGTATGGTTTCCGGCGGCGTTTGCCTAGCGTGCCACGCCACGACGACCTCACGGGGGGGTTGGACGCTGTTCTTTTTTTAGAAACTATGTATCCCTATAGAGACATTGCTTTTACCCCTTACCTTTGCGTCTTCAAAATATTCGTTGAATCCACTTCGGTGTGTACTGGTTGTACCCGTACCCCTCAAATCTAATGGCCCTCTGTCGCACTCTATCCGTCCCTTTCCTTCTTTCTTTCTTTCTTCCTCGCACACTCCTTCGTTCACTGTCTCCTTCCCTCTCGTTCTCCGTCCTTGTTCACGGCCCACTATATCCCAATCTACAGAGATTCTCCGGCGATTACTCGCTTCCTACTACTCCTGTGCTCGGTTCGTCGTCCCGTCGGCGTAGCGAACACATCGAAAGCAAAGGGAGGATCCGTGGACTGGTGCCGGTACGACGAGGCCACGAAACAGAGTAAAAAAGAAACCGAACGTGTCACTGGCTGAGATATTCCGCACTGGTCGAAAGTCTCGCGCGGCGCGGGTGCACCAAAGCTCCTCGGGGCACGGTCCTCCTTTGCTCGCCTCTAAGAAACGAATACGCACTGACTCAACGCGGCTGTTTACACACAACGAAAATAACCTCTGTCCGAACAAAGATTTCTTCTATCCCGAACGGTTCCTACGATTCTCTCGGTTTTCAGCACTTTCACGAGAAGCAGCACGACACCAGCCCACGATTCTACCGTTATCTAGGGCGATGCCTCTCTGCTGCTCGCTGCTTTGCCCTCTGCCTGTGACTATGTAATCACCAACTGGCCAGATGGCGCGCTCTGGCCCACAAATGGGACACGAGTCTGCCTTACCAGCTAACCAACTGCCGCCATAAATCGGTAATTATCCAAATATGAATTTTAAATTAAAATAAAATCAGAATTAATTAGTTGGCAATTGAAAATCCTTGATAGTTTTCTTTTCTAATCAGTAATATAATTTTTCAATTTTGTTTCTATCTTTTTCATTTCTGCAATACAATATTTAATTTTTGTTGTCTTTTATTCACTACTCTATCTTCTACGAATATATGTATTTATTATTTATTTTTAACTGAAACATTTAATTTTCTCCTTAAATCTACTTTTATGAAACTGTATTGAAAATTTGTTTCATAATTATTGTGCACGTCACAAGAATTGCTTTTCTTGCAATGATAGGTGATGCAATTTTGGCGGCACATTTTGGTCCTTGTAAAAGATTTACATGTATTTTTATGTTGTTTTTCTGATATTTATCAATAAATAAATACTCGTTAGCCTTACTAGTTGTAACAGTAATGATTGGTAGGGATAGAAAATTGTGATAAAATTGTTTCCATCTTTTAAGGTTATGTTCGTATGATGATAATATTTTCTTTATCAATATGTATTTAGTATATTGAATTTTTAATTATGTGCGTCGTTTATAATGTCCGTGAGTTTATTTTTTGTGCTTAATTTGCTGGAAAAGTAAAATGCTATATAATTTCTTATAAGTATAAAAATTCGTTCAACTAAAATGGAAGCAAAGAGAAAATACCGAACATTAAAATATGCAACACAAGCTGAAATTCTAAGATCGCATCAAAGAGATGATGATTTTATTAAACATTTAAGGGAAAAAATTGTAGATTTTCTACATATATTTGGAAGACAAAAAGGCTTGTTATCCATTATTCATTCTGATGTTCCATTTAAATTGATTTATTTCTTTTTTACATCTGGAATGGGTAATCAAACATTAGGCGAAGAATATACTGGTATTGTACAAGCAAATTTAAGAGCTTATAAAGTTCCATCACTGTTTGTACGTATTTAAAGTATTACCATAAATTATGTTGAAATTGTCTTATTAATATGAGACATTTATGCATTCAGGCAAGGGTAGTGGCAGTAATTTTGGAATGTTTTGGGGAAAAGACATTATTAAAATTATTGAAAAAATTGGAACTATCAATTAATCATCCTCATTCACAGTTAACACCTACAGCTGTATTATTTCTGAACTCTTTTATATCAAAAATATATAGCTTGATACCTACTTTCATAGTAGTACATAAGGGATTATTTTATTTATTTGGTCAATATTACAGTCTGGGTAAAAGAATAGCAGGAATAGATTATGCAAAGGTAATTTCTGTATGATGAGCTTCTCTCTTTAAATTGATCCATGGATATTATATCAGTTGCTTTTTACAATTTGAAGGTTTACGGTCGTCGTCCAACTGATAGCATAAGTTGGGGATTAAGGTTATTAGGAGTTGCTACACTTGTACAGTGTGCATTAAAGATCTGGCAAAACAGTAACATCACAAATGATGTTGATAAATATATAGTAACTGATGACAGACATAGTAAATTATTGTGTCAGTTGTGTCTTGAAAAAATACCAACAACTACTACACCATGTGGTCATTTGTTTTGTTGGTTTTGCCTTACCGATTGGTTGAACTCTAAACCACAGTGTCCCTTCTGCAGAGAACATGTTGTACCTTCAAGAATTGTGCATGTAATGAATTTGTAATTTTTTTAAATATTCGAAAATGATTAAATGAAGAAATTGCAAAAAAACATGCAAATGTTTGTTCTTCTTTTAAATAATCAGTGAGTTAAGGGTAAATGATCCACTAGAGTTATTTTATACATTTTAACATTCTATAATTTGTTTAAATACTACTATTCATCTGTGCTAATAATTTTATACAGATGGTAGTAATAAATATACATACATGTATGTGATAAATGTAAAGCAAACCTGACTAGGAACTAGTCATGTTCTTAGGTGAAAAGTCGCGATTTTCGGAAACTTTAATTACTTGTAACTTTTAAACGCCTTGATTGATCTCGATGAAATTTTCAGCATATACATAACTTATGTGAATCTACGAAAGACATATTTTAGTGAATTAATTTTTATAGCTTCTCAAAAAACATGAAGTCATTTAGTCCAATTTTAACCGAGGTATTCTATTTTGAATAGCGTCCACTTATTTTCCGCCGCGACTGTAAATATTTATATATATATGTATATATATATATATACAAAAATATCAAGTTTTTATTTATGTCACGCGTATACACGCCGTCTCTTGTATAACAATGCGTTATTCACATAAACGATAATGTACAATTATTTTATTTTCATTGTATAGTGTTTTATAAAATTCTCAATCGAATCAAGGGATCAATAACAATAAACTCATCATTGTGGGAAGTTAATGACGTTATAGTCACAAGGATGTGCGTTGAACAGAAAGAATGCCTACTTTTTCGGCAAAATTACCGAGTAACTGACCGAAGCCGCTCGATTCAGAATTGTCTTTCATTCGAAATCCAACAGTGTGACTATAAGCGTTATAAAATATTCTTCTCAAACATTGCAACTTTTCTTTGCGGGATCTAGAACAGATATAAATAGTAAATGAAATTCATAAATGCTTGATCGTTCATTGCACGTTAAATAATGATACGTACTGCGCCAACGACGCACATGCTTCATCTTCAATGATCGTTGTGCTTGATTCTTGAGATGCATGCCCTGTGCAAGTCTCGCACAGAGGTTTGCAAACTAAACTAGACGTTAATCCGTCTGTGAGCGGAGCATTGGCAGTTGTAGAACCGCGTAAGCTTCCGGTTCCCGATATCATCTGCCAAGAACCGCCAGATGATGAGGATTCGTTTCGTTGCCGCAGACGTCCGGGTACAGGAACCGCGACAGGGGAAGTCCGATTAGGAGGCAAAGGTGATCGTGATCCATGAGCTATACCTTCTTTATTCGGAGAAGGATAGAACGACCATGGTACAACATTTCTATAAAATTGATTAATAATTAAAGATCAAATATTACATGTCTAGACAATTGTCGTAGTATGTTGGATGAAAGTAAATATATGTACCCATTACTATGAGAGTCATCTTGACTCTCTGTGGAAGCACAGTGAAACACAGTTGGTGGATTATTATCTTGACTATCCCTACTATTTTGACTAACGGAACTACACCAACTATTCAGGCTCAAGTTGGAACTGACCGAACTCAAAGTTACTACCGATTCACTATCAAACATTACATTGTCTAATTGCGAGTCACTGTCGTTTCGTAGAACCGCATGCCTAGTTCTGTTATGTCGTGGATGGATGCTAAATTCGTCATCATGAATATGCTTTAGAAAGTAAAAGCAGAAAAAAAATATTTCTTCTCCTTTGCTTAGTCTGTCCTCCAAATCATGACCGAACAGCATCCAGTCGTATGCTATCGTGTAGTAAAGAATTTGATAGGCATTTAATGAAGTATGAATTGCACCATCAGCCCATAAACTGATCCTCAATAATGAAATAAACAGCGGTGTGCGATCCCAACCTGTAAATTATACTCAGTGCTAATTATATCAAGTATTCATCAAATTAACAATTATATTGCTCCAAAGGAAAGATACTTACCTGAGATACAATGTATCAGTATCCCGCTACTACTATCATTCAAATATCTCAATATGAGTTTTAAATAATTTTGAGTAAGTTTGACTAGATCCCAGACTTGATATTGATCCCAATTGATTCGTAACTGAGTAGAAATTGAATCTTCTGGCACACCAATCTGTGCATCGACGTGAGTCTGAGACCAATCGAATACCAAACCTTTAGCTAGGTAGTCATTTTCTCTAAACTCCCTAAAGAATTCACATCCAGGATATGGCAGTGAAATTAGGGTGAAGTCGGAGTACCTCTTCTCTTTGTCTACTTTCTCCGAGGATGTCACGCTGAGTACCGAACAAAAGAGCTCTGTTTAAGGTCCTCTAAAAGTGGATTCATAGAATAAAAAAAACTGATCATGCTATTAACTGTTATGAAACTTCACTGAATCTGTGAAGAACTGAAGAACTGCTTTGATAGTTACTTATGATTTGAATCCTTTTTTCAAACAACTATACGATTACAAGGAGATCAATAAAAATTCGGAAAATAAAATGTTGATATCACTTATTTAAAACATTTTAACGAATAAAAAAAACAATAATTTATAATTTTGTTATTTATTATTATATTTTAATTATCAAATAATGTTTTAAATAATATTAAAAACAAAAGGTAGGAATGGAACAGGTATCTAAAAAACAATATTTTTTTACAACCACTTTTTATGCAAATAAGGCATGCATAAGAACTTGCTGATTCAGCTTATCTACTTACTTCATTCCAAATTTGACCTTCTTCTTCTCAACCATAAAGTCAATTATTGTTCCTACATTAAGTGTTTTCAGAAGCTTGATGTCTTGGTGTCTAACTTTATCAAACAATTGCCAGTCGCTAAGTACAGAATCACCCCCGCGAGCTTCGTCTACTTGTTGAATCGAAACTATTCCTTCACTACCGGCAAATAAATAATCTAGTCCAGATCTACCATAAATTTCTGGTCCTCCAGATAGAGTAGCTGATCTGCACACATGTCTACCCTTATATAATATTACTGGCAGTGGAAATCTTGAACGACACCTAGCAAATCTAGCACTTTTTATCAATTCCTTCAGTTTATTAGGGTCATACATGCTTTCATATATAGTCTCTGTTGTGCGCGGCAGTGGTGGTGGTGTATCACACATATTTGGATTTCTATACTTCTCATATTCTAAAATGATAAGGTGGCTAGGATAGTGTGCACTGAGATCACCTCCATTATTATTTATTATAGAGTGAGTATAATCTAAGTCAGTGAGGAGCAGACATCTTTGCATGACTGCTTGACTCTAAAAGAAAGACATGTTTTAAAATTACAAAATTTTGAACTTACATTACAAGTATGTGCATATAAAAATATTACCGTGCTATCTGCATCCTTTGCTCTATAAGTGTTTTTTGAGAAGTATATAAGAAGCTTCTGTAGATCTTGAATAGTAATTTCTGTCATGATCGGAGTAAATATTTCCAGAATTTTTCATACAAATTTTAACAAAAAGATGATTTGTTTTTAAGGTGGTCCTAAATTTCTATAATTCTCATAAGGATGTTCGTGAAACATTAACTGTTGCCAATGTCTTGTATATGAAAGGAATGGCACAAACACTATATTTAAAATACACCACATCACAGTTTAACATTTGTTACGCTCTAGTTGTCATGATTTCTTCTTATGATTAAATTATATTACTCTTTATATAAACATAATATCATAAATTTATGAAAACAAAACATTATTTGTGAAATACATAAAACCTTAATTCTACAGGACATTGATAATTTTATTAATTGAATTTTTATAAAATTATAAAATAAAAATAATAATAATTAAAATTACAGCAGGAAGTAAAAATTTGACTTCACTGTTTTAATTTCCAATACAATTTGTTAAAATAAATATAATCAAGTAAAATATTATTGAACAAATATTATACAGTTGTATATTACATTAATAGCACCATATTTGAAAGATTAAATTTATATTGCTTTTATTATTCATTTAATTGTAAAAAATACTTCTTATTTTTCTCAATGTTTTATAATAAAATTTGTTTAAACTTATAAACTGGTTTCAAGGGTGTTGCAAGTTTATAAACTAAATATTAACAAGCATTATTTTTCAAGTATAAATTATAATTCTGATGAAACAATCACTTATGTCTTGATCAATTAAGTCCAGAAACTTATATAGAATATATTTCATTTACTTTTTTCAGTTTCATAATGTGCAAAAATTCATTTCACTGTATTTTGGTTCCTCTTTATGTCCAAGCATAGACTGCATTTCAATGTTTTTTCTTAACAGAATAAATTTTTTATTTAACAATGTGGCTGAAATAAAATAGACAATTGTTCATTTACAATTTCTTTTCACGAATTTGAGCAATAATCTTGTCGTAACAATGCGGGCAACGCGTTATAGTAACTTAACCTGATTCAAGTGCGCACCGCTTTCATCATAACGAACGTATTAATTAATGTCTGAATAAATTCACAAAAAGGTTCGTTAAATAATAAGCGAACGTGAAATTGGACAGTTTATTACGGAAACTATCTACAGTACTTCATCGTGTTCCAATTTCAATGAACACCTGATGAGATAACCTAAACATCACTCGCGAAGAAATATATTGCACGTTATTCGCAATAATTTGAATTTGTCCTAAGCACAATGTCATCCTTTTTCTTTTTGTTTACAATGTATTCCCGCGTATACACTAACAAATCTGTCTTCTTATCACGTTGACGCGTCGGATTTAAAGGTCGCTCTTTTTAAAGGACAGTGTCGATTTCATATCACTAACACAGTACGTCGACCTTGATTTCTGTCCTTTCACCCACGCAGTAACAAACATTGAAAAATAATCTCGATTTACAACAAATAACGATATTTTTTTCCTTTTCGCTAATCCACAAGCTAAGCAAAAACCAGTTGTCTGGCAGGATGAAAGTGTGAAGTGAAACGCAGCACAGAGAGATAACCTATTTCTGCAATGTGGAGAACGCGTGCTTTGCTCTGACGGTGTTGCGAATTTTCACAAATTTAATAAACACATATAATATGCTCTCGTATAGAATGTAACGTAATTATGAAGGATTTCTCAAACTTGATTATTATAATTTTTTACTATTTCAATAACTTTGAAGGATTTTCCACATACGCAGCGAATTATTTCTATTTAATTATCTAATCATTAATTAGTTTTCGTCTAATTATTCCCAGGAAAACACAAAATATTCTTAAATTTGATAGCTATATAGGAAGAATCTATTTGCTGTTCTAAAAATAAGGAAATTATTATTCATAAATAAATAAAACGGTAAAAAATAGCCGTTAAGTAAAAGTAATTAGGTAGTTCCCCATTTTTATATTATGGCGCGCTTTGAAAACGGAACTGCTACGCCATTCAATAGTTTCCGCATCTTCCTACTAGGTGGCTGCTGTTTTTTGCTTCAGTTACCGTTAGAGGGTGTTAGCTGCGCTGTTTTCAAAGTGTGCTGTGATATGAGATTAAAAAAGGTACTTACATACGTATTTAGTGTATTAAATTCATTTTTCTTGGTATGTAACGTTAATTTTATATATTTATTATTTACATACATCACGAACATTGATACAAACAAGTCTACGTATGACATCGGTATTTCAAATCGTGTGATATAAATTTTCATAAAATGATTACTCTTTATTTCGCCAACATAGTAATGTAAAAGAAAAAGTTTGAGTTTTATTGAATTATTGACGCAATAAGCATTAAAACGTGACTCGTTTTGTCGTTTGAAATAGAGATGGTGAGGTTCGGCGCAGTGGGGAAGCCTCTCCAGTTCCAGCGTAATGCGCATGCGCAGCTCGCACAGTGTATTTCTGGACAAATGATCCAGCGGAATTGGAACAGGAACGGTTGTGAATCAGGACTGGCACGATCTAGAGGTGGCAATAAACGCAAGATGGCGGGTACGCGATGAAACGGTGTTGTGCCGTGGATGGATCATTGTCAATTTTTCACGGACAACGCGTCCGTTCTGTGTGATATTCGCGTTGGTATGGGGCCGGGGGCGTTTCTACATGTGCCGCGTGCTGATAACCGACGCGAGTGCTGTTCGTGATTTCGCAAATCGCTGAAGAGAAACATTCGCGAGCAAGCACCGAACGCGAGACAGGACGAAAACGTGTGTGCGCGCTCAGTGAAAGTAAACAAACGGTATGAGTGCTGTACTGGGTAGTGTCGGTGACCCGGGCGGTCTCTTGGACCCTGATGTCGAGAGCATCATCGAGGAGAAAAATCAATTGATTAGCCGGCAGTATGCAGAGATCGAACGATTGCAACGTGAGCTTACGGAGGTCATCGGCGAACGTGACGCCCTGCTCTGCGAGGTGTCAAAATTCAAGTTTGAGCGCGAGATGACCGATCTGACGCGTCTACTCGATGATAGGTATGTACAACTTTCATTTATTTTCTTATTCGATTTATCAAAATCGTTCGAACGTATCGTTTTGCATGCTTTCGTATAAATGTGCGAAATATTTACTCGTGAACGCGATCGGCACAATGACACGAGTCTCGCTCGGCTGTGAAAAGACGTTGACGCCGGTAGTGTCGACGCGGTTACGTAGGTATCTGGCATAGGTGAAGGTTTCGTGCCACAATTCAACGAGTAGGCGGCTGAAAGTATGCGTATAAGCAAAACGTGGAAACATAGTGTTGTATTAATAATTAATCAGCACCTTTATAGTAGTGTCTTTCACGAGATAGACATTTTAACCCATTAATACGCAACACTTTGCTGTAGATATTTAATTTTATACAGCTATAAGTTGATGATTGAGCACGCGATGTCGCGTGCTCGTGTTAACTACTTAGTTTTTATCATCAATCGATTGCTTACTTGTTTAAGATAACCTTACTGATAAATAAAACGCTTCGAATGATAAATTTTTATTTTTCGTAGAAAGATTTACATTAGCCTTTGATTGTCTTACACGAAAAAATATCGTACAAAGGAGTTATTAAAACATTGGTGCAGATGTAAAAATACACGCGTAAGGTTTACATAAAACAGCGACGCGGTTCAGTTGTATTTATCAGCGATTCGAAGAGACTGCAAATGGAAATTTCCAAAGCTGTGGTCGAGTCAAAAGTTCATAATCGCGTGCTAATTCATTTATTATTTTAATCAAATCTTCTCCATTATTTTTTTTCTTTTGTAATAGTCTACGCGTTTCTACATTCTAACGAAGATTAACGTTTAATATCGTTTTCATGAAAGCAGCAGAAATTTTTTAAGGAAAAACGAAACTCTTTTGTTGTGTAATATAATTGGTAAAAGTTTTCGTTATGCACCAGTTTTCTTGATGAACTTTGTCGTACATTACATAAAACGTAATAATAGTGTAAAATATTTTGTAATAATTTTGTCAAATTTATCGTTATTATTGAATATTATCTGAGCAGAGTAATGATAACGAGGGAAACCGAAAAAAAAAGGAGAAAAGAAGAAGTATTTTTCACGTCTAACGGTGACTAATAGGTGAACAATTAACCTTGATGTAGTCGGTCGTTCCTATCGATTATCGCGACATGAGAACACAGGAAACCTCTCTCCACATTGTGTTGTTCGTCCAGAAATTGGGTCGATCATTAAATCGCGCGTTGTGTTATCTAAAATCGATGCGCCGTAATAACTTCGGTAAAACTAACTGTATCGTCGTCTTGCATTCAATCGATTTAATACGCGTGCGAAACTTTGCCCGATGAGATACGATCGTCTTGTAATCGTAAGCCGTTGCATTCGATCTTCTTTCAACACTCTCAGCCGTCTAATATTTAACTTAGAAAAATAATAATCCACGATGCGTACAACTACCTTACCTCGAAAAATAAACATCGGAATATCTCGAGAATGGGTAGTTTGCAGAGCTAAGTGTATTAGTACTTGTTTGTTTGCTTTCGACGAGTTCTATTAGCTACTTGCGTTGCGACCGTCAGTTCGTTAACGCCTTCTGTATAAAGAACATCAGGATTTTCCATATTCATATAATTAAGATAAGTCACGTTTGTTTAATAAATTGAGTAAATAAATAAATTGGTAGAAGACGGGGTATCTGGCTCGAAAAGAGGCACTGGTACTTCCTAAATAAGGCCTGTTCGCGATTGTGCACGTTCACGAGCATGCACCGGAGAAGTTAGTTGGCGATTTCTCACAAAGCACAAAGCAGGCGTGGATACGCGAAGCAAGGTTAAGCCTGCTCCAAGCGTATCGTTCATCTCGAAAGAGAAAAATGGCAGAAGTAAATCGTTCCCACAGCTTGAGTCAGACGTAATTCGTGTCCCTAGATGTAACCGCTATTACGAAACTAATTAATCGTCTATCGTTGACCGTAAGAGTTCGTTCGAAGAACCTGAAATCGTTTAGAACTAAAGAGCATTGATTTACTATTTCTTTTTATTGTTTCAAACTCCATCGAAAATTCAATTGAATTTTTGAGAATAGTAAAGTTCGGTGGAAATGGTCGTCCGGGGAATGAGTATGGATTTTAGCCGGGAGACTGGCACGTGGAAGGAAAGAATTGCACGCTTTTGGTCGCAATATTGTGCAAGTACGTCCGAGGTTAACCGGTCATGCCAAATATATCCACGAGCTCGTAATTGGCCGACCGCGATTGGAAACTGTCGGAGAAATTTGACACAGATTCCCTTGTTTGCGTCCAGTTTTCCACCGCCTTATTTTCTGATTAACGTCAATCTAAAATCAGAAGAAATCTCATAAAAGTATCGGTCGAAAACAGCGATTTGTCGTGTCGCTCCAAAGTTGGAGAGTTAACGAGGAACGACAAAAGGTTGCCAAAAGATTGGGATGCTGCATTAAGATGTCGAATCGAATGCACGCATAGCCTAGTTCAGATGTAGGTCTTGCTTCGATGACCTTCTCTTGCCAGGAAAGATGTACACTTTCCAAGGTTTTGGAGCCCTGCCACATCGATCTTTCGATCGAGAGCAAAAAGGTCACGGTGCGAGGCCATCTCTTTTGCTCTTACACTAAAGGGAAAGGTTTGATTTAACCCTTGTAACACGTGTTTTCCAATTTTTTAATTTTGCCCAACTTTGCGCCATCCCCGCAAAAAATATTTATATTTCCTAAATTTGGCTGTAAATTGTCAGTTTCTTTGCGAACCCTCGCGCGAACTAACGAGAACGTAATACACGACAGCTAGTCGACACATTCTCTCCAGATGTAGCTGCACACTTGTGGAAAATATGTAGGACACAGAGTCTACGAGTTCTTAGAAGCGTAAATCTCTTTTTGGCCACGTGGTTCACGGAATATTGCCGCTTTGTTTCGACTACCGTTCCCCTTCATTCCCGTCGCGTCCACACTTTCCTTTTCGAGAGGGAAACCGAAGAGGGTAGCTATACAGATTGAACGTCTCGTATTTTGACCCATGAAAGTATCAGAGGCATTGAAATTTCGTAAGAAACCACGAAAGATCTCTCAGAATCTCCTTTCGGTCGTGTAAGGAGCTCGGATCTAACGTTTGAAGCGGCTCCAAGCCGACGAAGCGTTTCGAAATTAATTAGAAACGACGTCTGAAGTAATTTTCGTCGTGGCGTGTAACGCAACCCTCTTTTCATTTTCTTTCCTCGCGTTGCGGTCCCCGGTGGCCGGGACGAAGATAAAAATAGTTCATTTCTCTGGTGGGCCACTGCAAAGAGAAGAAGTTTGGATTTTTAAACCGGAGTGCCTCTTCCGTTTCACTGTTTCTCTTCTTCTCCCTCTTCCTCGATCTTTATGCTCTCGTCTCACGTCTTCAGGCTTTCCTCACCCCTTCGCCTCATGAATTTTTCATCTTTCATTCGTTCTCGAACATGCACCGTTCCTGTTCCTGTCTTTCAGTTTCCACACCAGTGCCGTGCGACTAACTATCGAACAGTCGCAATTATAATTCCATAATTTACTTCTGAGATATTTATAGAAGAAGAAGAAAAAAAAAATCATTAATGTAGCAGAGCTTTTCATCAGAGTCTCCAAACAGCTCTGGCCGGGTCTGAGTGCAAAAGCACGGTCGCATCTAAAGGGTGCATCTAAAATTAAGCCGGTTCGATGGCGAGGCACTCGAGAACCGGCGAGTTCTTCCCTTTTAATCGAATATTTTTTTCCCCTGGCGGGCGTTGCTCGAGATTGCTCGTAAATAGGGTTGTTCCTGGTGCGCCTGCTGGCCGAGCAATCTCGTCCTGACCGTGCAATCTGATTATTCCTATACGGATTATCCGGTTTCAGGATTAGTCGCGACCCCCGTTACCACTTGGTGGAAAAAAAGCGAGCCGAGTGCAGCGCAGAGTGCACTAGTCGTGGTGGTGGTGGTGGTGCTCGTTAAAGCCCGTGGTCTCTCTTTCACCTGCGCCACGTGTTGGTGCGCGCACGCGTTCCTTAATGAACGCATAATGACGCCGTTGATGGTGAAATCATCGACGGGGATCGATATTCTTGGCCCTGATTTAACACTTTGTCGGTCAATGGGTCGGCCCTTGAGTACTTTTCGCTCGATTTACGCTCTGTTTCCGTTATTCTTTCGATCGAACAAGCTGATTTCTGCGCACACCTGGCTCCTGCTACTGTTAAGGGTGGTTTCATGCGTGTTACACTAGGGTTAGGGGGAGATGGTATTGTGGTAGTTAACACATTATCGGCTGAAAGCTTGTTAATGGGCTTTTTGACGTCAAAACGAATCAACGGTACGCGAAGGTAACCAGAAATTCAGGAACAATTGTTTTATTTTATTTTTAGGAAAACAAATCAAGTTGGTTCGTGTAAAGGGATCCCACGTTGTAGGTATGTACTTGGGTCAACAGGAAAACTGGGTAGCGCGACCCTTGCATCCTTTCTTTCTTTTTTCGTCGTCTAATCTTTCGTCTAACTTTAGAAGCGGACAAGTGGTCCACTTTCAGCCGAAAGCGTTCTAAAATCAAGAAGTTTCTACGAATTAACCCGATATCCAAGAAAGAAACCTCTAGTTCGTATGTTGGTCGATGAAATCCAGACCAGTTATTTCTAAGCTTCTGATTTCTATCGCTTAACACCGCACTGTTATCGGATAAAAATACATTTTATCAGTCTGTTATCTCCTGTTTCGTCGAACTCTTCCACTGATCAATAATCGTACACGGCTTGTACCTATCTATCGATTAAAAGAGACGCGTGATTCAAAATGATTAAGTTTTCGAGTATGCTTCTATAAGAGGTAAATAGCTGATTGACCAACGTTTTCTAATTCGTTCATTCAACGATACGAGGCACAACGAGACGGAGCCGGCGTCGTTTGCGTCGCGATGGCGTTACAATAAACAGGAGAGAGAGAGAGAGGGAGAGAGCACTGAGAAAATAAAGAAAAAAATAGAAAAGGGGGTCGCCGACCCCGTCGACTCGCGTGCCCAAAGGCATTTAAGTGCACGCGTAATTACGTACGGCGACACAGGGTGCACTTCACTTTTCTCACGACCTTTCCCACCCCTTTCGACCTCGCACCCCAGCCATCAACCTTCGAATCCGTGCTCGAGTGCGTCACCTTCCTCGAACCCTACCACCTGCGAGAGTAACGCGGAACTCGCGTGTGCTTACCCCTTAGCTTTTCTTTTTCTCCTTCTTGCGATCCGGTCGATTCGTACCGCGTGGGTGGAAAGGTGATCGTTGCGCCTTAAGGAGATTCTATTTACGAAACAGTGGCAATTAGGCAAATTAAGTTCGAGTACAGAAGCTACAAGCTCTGAAAGGAAGTCTCTGATTCATAGAGTTACTTAGAAAACTCGGTCAACGTCGACCCAGTTTTCTTAGAAACACGTATAAAATTCGATCCACGTTTAAGGGCGGCAGGTGTTAATCAATTCGTCTCGTTTGCAACAAACTGCGAATAGCTTGAATGCTGAAAATGTTCGCCAGTTTAGAAAGAAGACTCTTGAAACATTTAAAATTTAAAGGATGAAAAAGTTAGCTAGCGTATCTTTGATCCAACGAGCAGAGCTTTACAGTCGGAGACGAGGATTTTCAAAGATTCACGAACGAGCAGAGTAAAGGCTCCTCTTGACGGTGCACACGTGGGATTTTAACGTTCGTTCTTCTCGAAAATCTTTCTTTTTCTATTTTTTTTTCACAATCTCAACAGAGAATCGGTGGGATATAGGGAGTTAGTAGTGTAGGTCGACTGGCACGGGCAATATCGAGCACGCGAGCGCGTCGAACCCTTTCATCTGGCGATGCACTCGAATAAAAGGGTTAAAGCCGACGTGTACACGAGCGAGCGTAAATATTTGCACGATTGCTCCAACGGGAATTGCTTGGCGAACAACGGAGAGTTTCGCAAATGTACGCTCCCTGTATCTCGACGCGTCTTGCCTTTCCCTACCAAAAGTAATCGACGCCAAACCAGGCCAACTTGTGCACTGAACTTTGCACGGAGATCTCTTATGCAACGATACTTTGATAATAACAGAAAAATTTGGCTGCGACGGTTAGAATAATGCATCAAAAGTGCATTGTTCTTGTTCGCAAGAAAAGAGAGAATACAAAGACATCTGCCGACAATAACATCTCCAGACAACTCTTGGAGCACTCGGAGCGCGTCGCGACGTCCGCGGGACGTATCGTCGCTCCAGATGGCGTAAAGTGCTACAAAGAGGACGGGTGTTTTGCGTCGAATTACAACGTGTGGCATACACCAAGGCGAAACAGAGAGTGCTAGGAAAAAGCAAGATTCTCCTCTCTCTCTCTCTGCTGTTCCAGCGACGACGGCATTTTCCCGGGAGCGTCCCGGTTCCTCGCAATAGGAGAGAACTTTACAGGGCTAGAGAAAGACAGAGGGTCTCTCTGGAACAAAGGGAAAAGAGAGCGAGAGAGCCGTGGTAGACGGCGAAAGAGAAGAGGAACGGATGCGTGGACGCCATGGACAGCAGGCACCGGTAGAAAAGGGGGAGTGAAATTCGTAGGGGACAAAGGGACGCGGCGAGCGCGCAGACTCGGGGTATGGGCGTCGCGACGCTTCCTCGTCTCCCCTTGGTTGCAGCCAGTGCTGCTCTAACGATTCACGAGTCGCGCTTTCGCCATTCACGCGCACCGCGAAAAACTGGCCTCTATATCTTACGCTCTCCTTCTTCTTCTTCTCTCTTCGTGATACACACACCTGAACGTATACACTTTGCTGTTCAGTTTCTCTCTCTCTCTCTCTTTCTCTCTTCGTCTCTCCACTTTACATACACACGTTGATCTACGAACGCAGACTTCGCGGCACACACCTGTGCATACATGAAGCACACCTGCAAAGTGTATTCGTGTACTACTCACGAATGTGCACATGCAACTTAGGCGTGGGCGCGAGTAGACTGTTCTTCGGGCGAGATCCCTTGTCCCTCTTCTTCCCGCTGGTAAGAATCACCTGTGTGTGTGTGTGTGTGTGTGTTGTTGTTCGGAACTGTGTCGAAATCCTCGTTCTGTGTTTTTATAGCTTTGCGAACAGCCTCGACGTCGTTCAGAAAAGCGAGCGAATGCACGTTTCTTCTTCCATTTCCACTAAATTCGAGTTTAAATGAAAGCCCCGCGAACGCATTCGCTCGCGTTCACCTGTTCACCTCGTTGCAAACGAATTTAACAACACTTTGACTCGATGGCTGTTTGCTGTGAATGCTCTTACTGTTGCTCTATGTTCTTGTTCGTTTGGTGTGAACGCACCTTTTATGTGTTCGCTTTGCATGTTGGTCGTCTGAAGAATGTCTGGAGTGCACCCAGACTCGAAGGTCGTAACGATGGAACGATTCCACGTGATCGCGCGGATCATTTAATGTCACGACGCTAAACGAAATAATGATCCTAGGAAATCGTCTATCCCGAGAGGGATTCGAGATACTACAATTCGTGTTCATTTGTTTTCGCGTTTATTAAACGACAGGGGCAGGGACGTGGTTAAATAGAAATTGGACTGCGCCTGTTTATTATTCGGAGAAAAAGCGCGAACAATGGCTAATCGATAGCTTTGTAGAGAGGCAGGATGCAGGAAATGAAGCGATCGATCATTGGGAACCAACAGCGTGTCCTCCGTCGAGGGAAAAATAATTGTTATTCTAAAACGAATGAAAACGAGTCTCGAGGACGTCCACGAAAGCGAAGGATGATGCCCCTTGACAGACTTGCAAAATTAACACATCAAAAGGAATGCGCGATCGTTGTAAAAAACGTAGGAAATTATTGGCAAACGTTCGAATAGTCAGCAAAACGGTGGACGTTCGCGTTCTTTCAATGGTTGGAAGTGAAACAGCGATCCTTTTACCTATCGTGGCTGCGGCCCACGGACGGATTAAATGGCAGCTGGTGTAATCACACGAATAAACTAGTTTCCCTATAGTATGCTGGTAGTGCCTAGATAGCGTGCTAATACATGCCATTGGGATTAGAGAGGCAGCCTCGTCGATTAGGGACTGAATGAAATTTAATTTGCCCGACAGATCCTCCGGGATTTTACAGACACCGTTTACATGGATTTAATGACGTTCAGTCATTAACCGCAACTTGGATTTCTTCCATTTCCAAATGAAATTTTTCAATTACAACTGTACACGATGTAACGACACGAACAGGATACGAGAGCGACAGTTGGTTATACGATGATACCTTTTTTCTATTACTTAGCAAGCAGAAATATGTAACGGGGAACAGGCGGGCTCTTTTTCTCGATACACAACCAGCAGCCATACCACACGCGTTGCTCAGGCCCTGTGGTTTTAGAATGACCCAAGAAGGCTCGTTCACGTGGGTTGAACCGTCACCCACTTCTTCTGCGTGGTCCTTTCGTTTTGATCGAATCACTTTTCCAACCTTCTTCGACAACTAAATTGATGATCAAGCTGCCTTGAAAATCGTATACGGTTTTCAATGAGAAATTAAGTTAGAATACGATTTTACTCGCTCCCTAGGTATGAGGGGGCGGGTCAGAATCGTGGCAAGGGTTGTCGTCAACCACGTAGACGATCGTTTTCTCTTGGTGTACTATTTTCGTGGCATGCAACGTGCTATTTTCGTGAACTTGTAGCGAGTGTAAGCGAGTCGAAGAAGAGGGTCGGAGAAGGGCTGACGACAATACGAGAGAAGGCTGGCAATCAATAGTGGTTGCGCACGTGTGATCGTTACAGGGTATATACGTGTTGGCCGTGGAATTCGGAGCTCTGTCTCGTGTTTTGCATACTTGAAACGGCCACGGAAGTTGATTCACCGTCGCCAGATTTTTTCCTTGTCCAAATCATCCGCGATTCCTTCAAATAATCGTTAGCTATACCTGAAATATTATGCTACCACGTGATTGATAAACGCTGATGCGTGGGTTTTCAGGCAAACCTACACGACAACCTTGCCTCGTGTGGCTCAATCGTAACCTGAAGTTACAGGTATACCGGGTGTTCTGTTGGAGAAAATTCATGGCCTCGGATGACCCATCAAATTGACCACCTTAGAAATTTCGTTACATATTAATTTTCACAAGTTAGAACATTGGGTCGCGGTTTTTCCGGTTCATCCATCGTTTTCAATGGTTTGATATTGATCTAGCAAAGAATGTAGTCGACGACAAGCGTCTCCAGAGCGTCGTAGACGTCGACCCGATGCTTGAAACTGTGCCAATCCTCGAAACCGAGTTCCGTCGCTGCATAATAAAACAATTGGATCCGGTGGAAAAGGGCCAATGTCAATATCTTGGGGAAACGGAATGCGCGTGGGCTCATTCAGCCGTGTTCCACGCGTTTTTCACCCTTCGACGTGAACGAAAATACGATACAATTCAATTGTCTGGCATCGTTGGGCAAGTTTTATTCTTTTTTCCCAAGCTGCAACCTGAGCAACACTTGACGAATTAGATTAATAATGATAGTAATTAAAATGTTTCTTTTAATTACCCGGTTACGTTATATTCGAGGCGTAGATCACTGGTGTTCCCCGTGGCAATCAACATGTTAAACGCGTCGAAACGGAAGAGGCTGTTGAGTCTGCGAGACAATTAACAATGTAACAATTTGACGCGTGAGAAGTGTTGAAATTAAAAAATGCTAGGTACTTTGCGTAATTTTCAATTTTATGTCTGAAACTATGATGTTAAAGGGTTATTTCAGCGGTTCGAAAGAATAAAAATAAAGAGAATATCGCAACGTGTCGTAATCGAGATGGTAGAAAACGTAGCGAGAGGTTCCAGGAATGGTACTATTGATTTTTGGCTGCTCCTTTTTCGACCCCATCCGTCTGCGATTCTGTCCCCTCGAATCATTCGCCATTACTTGCCGTGCACCCTTCTCGATACGTGCATTTTATAATACCACCATGTGTTCTTTCGTCGCGTTTGCCGAATGCTGCTGAAGTAAGTGGCTTGGAAAGAACCGCCGCGCCGCGTCTTTAATTACTCTCTCTTTCTTTCTCTTTTTCTCTCTGTGACTTTACATGCTCGTCAGTTTTTAATTTAGTCTGGTATTTAATGGTCTACTGACTCAACAAATTTAATTAACGAAATTGAATTCCCGTAGTGAACTTGGTATCACTTTTTTCACTCTAGAATATTTTCAAACGTGATTTTATTTTGCACAAACAATTTATATTTTCTATCGAATTTATCTAGCATGGATGTTTCCATATATGACTATTTTTTCCTTTATCGTTCGAAATGGATATCGAAAGCGTTCGGTTCTCTTTGTTGGTATTTCCAATTAAAAACACGTTCGAAAATACAACTCGCGCGACTGTCGAGTAATTTTTCCGATAGTTTCGCGATAACGTCACGTGGAAATTGAAATATTTTTGTAAGAAAAATTCGCGACAATTTGGTAAAGAAATCTTAATGTTGTCGAGTGGGACGGGTACTGTTCCCAAAGAAATTGTATCAGTTGAAAGATCAGAGGAGAGGAAAAAGCACCCAGGAGCGTCATAAAGTGTAGGAGGCAGAAGTTGATGGGAAACAAATCGACAGACGTAGGAAACACCATGGTGGCACATATTGATCGACGAAGGCTTTATAACGCTTACCGGCTACCCACCCTCGCACCCAATAGGGTGCAACATATAATTTTCATGAGACTGCTACGCAACGTGTTTCCTGTCAAACGCACAAAGTTATCTCACCCTGTCGTCGTTACTGTTGCCGTTGCCGTCGCTGTTGCTGCTTGCCAATTATTCACGGCCATTACTGTACCCTACCATTCTCTCAACGCCCAACAGTTCCAATTTCGATAATGTAACCGAAGGCTGTTTGTATTAATTCTTAACCGACTAGCTTACGCTCGGAGAAACGAATTTCATTTAGACTGGTATACAATCGCAATTTTCTTTTACTTATCCCTTATCTAATCGTCATTTCGCCCGCTTCTCGTGAAAACTGAATGACGTTCAATACGTCGTGACGATTGCTCGATTTACGTCACCGTTGATAGTAAGATTAATTGGTGGGCGTAATTACTTATTTATCAGCAATAATGTTACGTATCTGATGACTCAGAGTAATGCAGTATCGTGGGTCAATGCGATGATAAATTACTTGGAATTCATTCGGAGGCGTATAAAAACAACATAAATCAAATATAAGCGAACGATCGATAGAAAGAGCTAAATATATAAAAAGAAATCGCTGGTTAAATTTATTATAATTTATTTCACTCGCAAATCTTTAGCTGGGTCGTTATTCCTCGAGTATTTTCCAAGTATATTCTACGTGTACGAGAAGTTAATTGACCTCCGGTTGGTTAAATTGTTAAGATACTTTCCTTGTTATTCGCGACGAGTCGAACACGGAACTAAAGAGCCGATTTCCTCTATAGAATTCAACTCGCGAGGACAATATATATCGTCGCGATAGAGTAGATAAGATAATGGAGCGTGATGCTTCGTTTCTTTCTTTTCCTTTGATTTTTTTTTCGTTGTTTTCGAACACGCGCCGTTCCGGAGAGAGTGTCTAGCGATCTTAGCGTCGCGACGTGCCGCGTCCCGTTGGTCCGTATGTCGCATTTCCGTTCGGAAGACGGATTTCCGTGTGTAGGCCGGCTTCTCGGTGTCATGTGCTTCCTGGACGTGTTTCAGAGGAAATGCAGCTACAGGTAAACCGTATCGTGCTTTTCTTTCATCGGCTTTCGAGACAACGTTATCTATCTCTTTGTACGAACGTCAGCTTGTCGGTGATAAAAATTATTGATGATGAATCGCAGATTTTTTAGGATTAGATTCATTAACGAAAGGAATTATAGTAATTAGCCAGATATCTCGCGTAAACGAAAATCATAAGAGAAAAGTATGATTGAGCTGTATTGCTTTGTGGGAAGAGAAGAAAGTATGAGAAGATTGCGATTTTTGAGTTAATTAGATTAAATTGTATGATAATTGTATTGTTTTTTTTTCTGTGTTGCAGGTAAGCATCCGAAGCAATAATCCTTGAATGAACGGCGCGCAAAGTGAGTAACGATCTGAGAAATTTCTTGATCAAATGAGAAACATTAACACTCGAGTTTGTTAGTCGTCTCTACAAACAGCTGGTTTATCACCTAACCTTCGAGTACTCGTTCCAGACTTATCATGATGTAGTAAGGGATTCGATACAGAATAATACTCGGTACTGGATATAATCCTGTGTGCATCGAATTCGAGTGCATAGAAATTGCAACGATCCGGATTCTGATCGTAGTAGGTAGAATTTTCCATACCTGCATTTACTATGATACTGGAACATAAGCAATCGTATCGGTGAATGGTTCACCGAGACTAGGTCATTCCTATAGTCGTCGGACTATTTCAGGCAAGGTCGTTTTATCAACTTCTCCTTCTCCGTATTTATCCGCCTCTTATCTGCTTCTTTTTCCATCTTTCCAACTTATTTTCATAACTCGTAACAAATCAGTTCTTTGTTGCTTGATATTTTTCGTATTAACTATTTTTTGAATACATCTTATTGTTTAATTGTAATTTGTATCGCTATATGTAATTGTACTTGATCACGCAAGAAGAAAATCAACGCAATTTTATTGCACTCTTATGATTGCTTCATGATTTTACGATCAATTACACCTTCGTTCATCATTTTCACGGTTGGATATGATCTTTGCCGTTCACATCACGTTGCAGGGAATAAAAGGGAAAAAAAGACCTGAGCGCAATTTTAATCTTTATGTGGAACAGGAAGTGAAAGTGCTTTTACACTGTTACGTTTCACTAAATCCTCGAGATACTTTACTACTTATGATCGATTCCGCTTCGGTTATGAAAGGAACAATTAAAAAACGATGATCATTCGTGATTTTAATTAGAAAAGTAGTTAAATTTTAGGATGCTGTAAAAAAGTAAAAATTCGAATCGTAATTTAAAGCTGCGTTTTTTTAAAAGCGAAACTGAACATGAAAGGAGGGAAAAAGTAGATACGATACTGGTTGCTAGACGCTAATCATTTTGATAAAAAAAAATTTAGTCAAGGAGAGCCGCTTCTAGATAAACCAGAGCAAAGCAAAGAATTTTACAATCCTTTTTGATCGAATATTTTATCTATTTATTTACTTTTAACCTTGATTTTAAAATATAAAATTAATTCGATCCGCATCGAGGTCGCCGATTAGAAACAGTCATCGCGTTCTTCTTCGTTCTAAAAACTTAGTGTAACGCGAAATTTCGTCGCGTTTTTCATCGCCGACGGCAGAAAGAGTGGCCTACAAAGGGTTCAGTAAACAAATGTATTATGCATAACACGAAACTATATCGTTGCAATTTTCCTTTTTTTTTTTTTTTATAATCTCCTCTTTCTCCCTAGCGAGTACACGCGAGTAAATTCTCAGACACGAAAGTCTCTTGGCGAGATTCCGATTAGTATCTCCTGGGCATTCGCCGATGCAAATTGGATCCTCGTGGATGATCATTGTTGATGTCGAAGCGGGGACAGAGAGGACGTAGCCGCTCTATTTTAATATGAAAAGAGAATACGCGAAGAGACCGTGGCTGGAACCGCGGCTAAAATTGTCGAAAATTGACTCCGGGCCAACTGAAAGGAGTAAACTAAACCGAGGTTTTTGTAACGTGTCGAACTCGACTGCATAGGAATTGCATCGCGTCAAGTTCGCGTGCATAGGATATTATAAATTGCAATTGGGGGCGTCTCTAGGAGGGAGAGACTTTCATTGGGAAAAGAGCGGATCGTAGGAGGTCCGGAAATTGCGTACATTATTGTCATTAAAGTTTTCCATGTTTGTACAACTTTCACTCGTCGCACGTGACGTTGAAACAAACAGTGGGTTTGCGCGTGATAACGATGCATTTCTTCAAACGGTAAAAAACAATTGTTGCTGAATCAGAAAAAACTTGTTTCCCCGTAACCAATCGAATGAAAAACACTTTCACTGTTTTGTCTGTAAGGAAGGGTTAAAGGTAAGGAAACAAGAGCGAAATCGAACGTTTCAGCCTAGATCTCGTGCACGGATCGAAAGGATAGGGTAGAGTTCCGTTTTCTGCCTCGATCCATTAACCTCCACGAATGCAAATGGTCGTCGAGCAAAGGCCAAGCTCTCCTGTTCTTCGAGACATTCTAATTCGAGGCGAAAGTCGACTCGTCGAGGTTTACCGTGTGATTTACCTTTATGAAACTTGCTCGTTCATTTGTTTCTTTTACTTTTCTGAATTTAGTCTCTTCAATTCTCTGACCCAAAATTTTCAACTGGGAAACTTTCTAATTCCATTTTTAAAACATTTCTTAATTTTATATTTGAACCTCTGACAGTTAGATATATTCCCTTTGCGGTTTCAACCGCGAGACTTCGAAAAGTCTGCACTGGAGGTTCGTAAACTTCAAAGGACTCGGAGTTGGAATTTTACGAGCAATGCAAAACTTGACGAGAGACGAAACGCGTGTCCCTGCTCCTTGATCTCCGTTCGCCCTCCTCCTCTCATTATTTTTTCTCTTCCTTTTGCTCCTTGCGATCGGCATCCTCGAACGCACGCGTCCTCGAACGCAGTTTGCAAAGCGTTCCTTGGCATTTCTTCTGCAACGACAGACCGTCTCCGCCTGGTACGAGCTAATCAGAACTCGTTACGTAAAGACACGCGGACACGGCCGACGGCATGCTTGATTTTCCATTCGCCATCCACGCGAACAAACCTTTTTTAACCATTCGAGTTTCCGTGGGGCGATTAAAACTTTTACACTTGTGAAAAAAAAACTAAGTATAATATTATAGCTTCAGAATTAGTTGAAAAGAACGAATGGGAGGATCGAGTAGATAGCGTTTGTCGCAAAGCAAACGGAAGTGGAGGATGATAAGTGTGAAATGTTAGCATTTAGATGTGTAGACAGCGACGACACCGCTTGTTTCCCATTTGCTTTCGCTCGCTGAAACTTTCACTCATTGTTACCGGCTTCACGCTCGAATTCATTGTGTGGACATCTCGTTCGATCTCGATTCAAGCGTTCTCGCGGACAATCGTGCGTAGAAAAGGGTTTAGCAACAGCATCCTCGATAGCATCGATCATTTCTACGGCCATATCGGACCATTTATTCGAATTGCAACGCGGTCCCATTAGCAGGACCAAACTCGTAATCGCTCGTTCGCGTTCGTTCGAAAGCAGAAGGCCGTATGATCCACGGCTAGAGGAGCCGGTAGAGTGGCGCGATTCCACGAGTCCCACGTCACGTCGTGTCCATCGTGAAGGAGGTGGGGTTTCGCAGCGAGTAATCCGAGCGAGTGAGCGAACGAGCGAGTCGTCAGCCAGTCAACCTGAAACCGCGAACAACCGCGACACCGTGTGCCTCGTTGCTCCGTTCCTCCTCCGCGTTTCAGTCGATGGCGCCAGGAACTTTCTGTCACCTCGAAAATAAACACACCGGTGAACCAGCTAAGATTTCCACCGCGAATATCGTGCCGGATCTACGGGAGTTGCGGTCGACTCACCTGTCGGCGGCGGTGTCGCAGTTCGAAAGAGCGCGGAATTGCGTTAGAAGTCGCGTGTAGGTGATATTCGATCGAAGGAAATTCGATCGCGATTGACGTCGCGCGTGAAAACGGGATCGATGCGGTGCGTCAGCGATCGAGTGGGTTCGATTCAAGGGAATCGCGGTGGAATCGGATCAAGGAATCGTCCCGAGGTTACTCGAATTCGCCGGTAAAAGAATTGCCGTAAGCCGAGGAAATCGCATCGTGACCGAAATCCCGCCTAAAATTCGGCTGAAAGCACCGAGCGGGGTCTGCCGCGGAATCGAGCGCGTGTAAACCTGGATGGAAAGCGAGTCGCGCGAATCGGATCTTTAATATTCGAAACCGCGACAGAGAAGGAAGGGGTACCTGGTCGAACGGTGAAATCGAAGATGCAGCGAGAGCTCGAATCGAAGTTCAAAGGATATACCAGCGGTGTCTATTAAGCGTTTTGCTCTCGCGTTACGCCCGTGGAAAGTCAAACACAACGTTGGAGAGGTGGAGAGAGAAGGGAAGAACGTTGTTCACCGCGACTTTCACGTCGAGCTGTTTCTTGTCGATCGCCTTGCGAAAATCCAGCCTTATTCTCTCTGCTCTCTGTTGACGAAAAGTTTCTTCGACAGACACTGTTCGCCTGAAACAAGCTGAACATTCGTAAACAATCGGCATAAAGCTGTGCCGAAGATGAAGAAGAAGACGAAGTGGGGATCGTTAAATCCGAAAGTTCGTATTAATTGAATTGTTCTCAAGACACACGGTTCCGCGGGAGTTTCTCGATCGTTGATTTTTCAACGAGAAACGACTCGTTCGCCAAGTCGAACTGAATTTTTTCAGTGAAATCGTCGCCGCTTTTTTGGCTCTGATCTCGATTTCGAGAAAGCGCGCGCATTGATTCTAAATTGAAACGTAACGAATCGATGGAAGTCGATCGGAAGGTAGAAACAAGGTGTACGAAGAAGAAACACCGCTTGTGCAACGGATCGTCCATAAAAAGAAACTGCCAAAGCAATGAAACAACCATAAAATACAATCGCGTCGAAGGCGATATAAGAAACAGACAATGTTCGGTATAATCGGCCGCTTATTAACCGGTAAAAACAAGATCGTTATGGTTTGGTAATAAAGCGAACAAATCTCTGCAATTTATCGTTTGAAGGAGTGTTAATTTCGTTCGACATCGAACTTTATTTGAAAGCAATCTTTGCCTCGACGAGTATCTCATTGTTTGAACGAAGGAAGAAAAAGGAAACTCGAAGTCCATCTGGTCATCGATTATCGAACAGAATATAATTAGTGGAAGATGCTCCTTCCGCGTGGACTTTAGAACGGCTTATAATTCTAATGATATCGAATTATTTACATCGAACAAATCCACGATCGAACGGTTGAAAATTATCCAGAAGAAGGATGAACGATGAAAAATTGGGCGACCTGTACCTTGATTGGACCTGGCAGCCATAAAGTTATGGTAATCACTCGTATTATCGCGATGGCTCGTGCGTCATAAGGCTTCGACTGTCGTTGGAACGGTGACATCAATTTAGAAAACTGTCGACCGCGGCTAAATCTAATTATTTAACGAGCGAGTGGGCGTAATGCGGTGCCGAGCGGCGACGCGAAATCGTGCGGAAGAAGACCGACGTGTACCCCTCGTTTCCCTGAAAACGGATTCCCTGTTGTTTCGCTGGCGAACAAACGGGATTTTAGTGCTGTCCAATCGGCGTGTCGTGCTGCTGGTGTCGTTGTTCCTCGCTCTTTTTTCGCGAACGTGCTGTGTTTAACAACCTCGAGTGACGATACCTGGATATTTCAGTATATTTTCGGAGGTTTGACCTAACGATACCATGGGAACAAAACGAAATGTCCTGTGTGATTTTATTGGGAGATAATTAAATTATTAGAGAAGAAGGGTAAGGTGTTAGGATTCGGAAGAGAAGTAAAAAGAAAATGGCTTGTATAATTTAATTAGAGTAAATTGAATTTACCTTTCAGAATATTTAGGTACAAAAATGGTCAAGTTTCACACGGGGAAATAAAAGGGAAATGGTTGATGAAATTTTGTAAAAATTTCGATAAACTTTAGATATTTGCAAGGACGTGTAGAGACTAAAATATGAATTGAGAAAGTTGCAATGTTAGCATGGAGAAAGCGAAATGTCTTATGTAATTCAAATTGAAAATTTTGACTTTAAAAGTTGGCTTTGGAAATTTTGCTCAATGATATACGGATTAATATTTAAGTATTTTTAACCATTTCTATCGCTTATCTTTCGAGATACCTATTATCATAATCCTGGCATTTATTTTGATAAAATAATTTTAATTGATGGTACGATAAATTAATTATCGAATTGTTATATAAGGGATTTGCGTGAAAAAAGAAAATAGACTTTGAAGTAAAAGAAAAATTGTAAAAAATTCCAAGAAGACCTTGTGTCAAAGCACATTTGTTTTCTGTTGATCTTTGTTTTAAAAACGTTATAGCCCTGTTACGTGCTGAACCATCGCTTTTTTTTGTCATCGTTACGCAAATATGAGTTTAACATTTCGCGTTGTCATCGTCGAGGCACGTAATTAAGGTTTAATTGCAACACAAAGACAACAAACGGCAGGCTATTTCTCGAATCATCATTTTGTCTACTAACATACAATTGCACTTCCTGAAAATTCTTAGTCTATATTGTTATTACACAAATCCTATTCCATTATGCCGGTCAATGTATTCATTTCGATTGAAGAATAATCGCGACGAAAATCGGGTTCCGTTACGTTAGAAAATCTTGCTCTAATAATCGTGTCACGTTCGAAGTTTCAGAAACCATTTTTGGCTATTGAGAAAATGTGACTTCGTTCTGAAAAATTTTTATCAAAGTGAAAGAAGAAAAAAATTCTTTCACAATAATTACGAACGTGCCGGTTTAGCTCGAATCATAAAATTATAATCTATTCCGCATTCATTAACCTTCTTTCTTATAATACAAGTACGGTAACGGCGTTTAAATTGCTTCGAAATGAATTGCAAAAGAGTTGTCTACCTCGTTTAAATTTCTTCAACGCGATACGCGCTCGGAGAATTTTTGATGGAACTCGAAAGTTCACGATTTCGTTCCGAACGAACGTTGCATTTCTTCTTTAAATTCGAAACCGATCGAATTCGACAGAATCGAATCGAGTTTGCAATAAAATCTTTGCGAAAAAGGCTGGTCTCGTGTGAACGATTCACATCCTAGTCACTGTGTGTCAAGTAAATGCAGTTCGAGTACTTTCGTGTATCACACAAACGGTACTGTAACAAGATGCGCGCGTGTTAACGGTACCAGCAATGCTATCGGTACTACTACCACCATTGCAGACGCCACGTACACCGCGTTTATTCTCCACGTGTCCGATGCGTGAGTAGACCTTCTGTTAGCATAGTTATCGTATTCGGTTATCGATAACGCGACGTCCTCGAAAAGACCCGGGTTCGATATTTTTCGCGCGATATTCACGCGCGAATCGAGGGCAACTCGATAATCGTTGGCTGCATTTCGGCAAACTTGCCAAGCGCCAGATTTTTTCGCCAATTGTTGACGATCTCGCCGGAAGATGACTCGAGGCAATTTCGGGAGATTACGTTCGCAGGCTGTTTTTAGCTCGATTTTCTTGAATTTTCAAAGATCGCATTCCAACGCGCCTTACCAAAGTCTATCCAAGATAACATCTTTCAGAATTATAGCTAATCTTCTTAGAAGCTCGTTAAAGCGTAAATCCCAGCGTGATATCCTTCGTCACACATCCATCAAACGGATTTCACAGTAACACGGAAATACTTGGCACCGATAAACGACTTTTACTTTCGTTTTAAACCGTGTAATATCCAATCTATAAACGATAACGAAAGCGAACCTCTCACTTTCCGAACAAGAGTTCCACGGCGGTCTAACATCTTGTCATCTTTCGATACGTGTCACGCGACAAACTATTAATTTCAAAACGAATCATTAAAGTTCCTATATGTAGCATGCAGGAATTGCAACGCTTCAAACTCGAAAACATGGGAAATTGAAAAATAGTGGTACACTGTTCATGGACAATGCGGTACCGCGGCAAAGTAGTTGCGCATACGATTGTGCGAGCAGCATCGATGACGCGATCTCCTCCACCTCCTCGTTTTTCCTTGAGAACAACCTCGGACACAATACACGAGCGAACAATCGAGCTCGTACTTTCGTTTAAAACGTTATTGCGAACGAACGTTTACCGCCAAAACTCGCTGTTCCCTTGCTACACCAATTACGTCGCGTGAGAACTTTGGTGAAAACAGATATTCACCTAAATCCGAAAGTTTTGCTCAGGCTACCGTGTAAATACAGAAGACAGGAATGGTAAATTGTTCGATCGCCTTTGAATCTCGTTGCAGAAACGTTTAAACAAACGATCGGATGACTCATGTATACACTTTCGCAAGCGACGTTAGGAAAACTGATGGAAAAGACAGGTTTGGTCTGACGGAGACATTAAAATGCCGTAGAGAAGCAGCATCCTGTAATTAACCTGTGATTTGCTTCATTTGGAAGTACTTGGAAATTCTTTCTTTCGCATCGAAATTGTATACTTGGAATTTTTCTCTAAAAACTTGTCCATTTTGAACTTTGATACTCTGTTAGGTTAATTAGAGAGAAAGCTACGAAGCACGGATTTAACCCTTTCGCTATTCGAATAAAATAATTTTATTCATTCTAGCCTTCGTGATATGCAATAGTTGTTCGATAGGATAGGTGACGACAGTAACCGCGTTAAAAGAGGCGTTTTGCCGTTTCCTTTTTCTGCGGCTCGCTTTCCATGTATCTGGCACGTCGAACGGGAACGTATGTAGAAATTCAGAGTCCAGAGAAGAAACGAGTTCTTTCGTTTTTTTCTGTGATATTATCGATATATGTTTAATACGATCCTCGTTATCGTATAAATATACTTTCACGTTTGCTGCTTCATCCTCGATTAATCCTTCCGCTTTAATTAATTATCAGAGATAGCTGTTCTAATCGAAAAAATCCACAGTCTAAATATTGTTATTTTGAATCGAAAGTTATTCAGCCAGTAAATTGGTATTGCAGTTTGATTAGTTTTCAACAGTTTACACCGTTCACAGTTATTGGAAGTAAGCACACGAAACGACGTCGCCCAGTTTAGATATTCCAGTTAGAAACGGAGTCGTGGGTGGTGTCGCTGCTCGTTACGATCGAGCAAGTCGTTGAAACGAGTAAAAGAAAAAGAGCCACGCAGAAGAGGTAGGCTGTCTTGGTTCGCATGTTGTTTTCTTGTTAGCCTACATCGAACCAGCGGCTTCGACTTCTTATTAGAGTGTGACGTATGAAGTCCAAGTGAACTTGAACGATCATTCATCGTCTCGAACGAGGGAAACGAAGGAACACCGAGTCGTTCGTCTGAACTTCCAGAAATTTTTCAAGAAATACGCTATAAAAATTGTTGAAGCGTACATAAAAACGGTAAATTTACAGTGGCAAGTTCAAGAGTAAGATATGATATCACCGTCGTTCAAAGTAGAATTTAATAGCTGTTTTAAAGACACTAATGTGCATGAGTCAATGTAAAACAATACACTGTGTCGAGAGACACGGTATGCACGTCATTTCCAGTTCTAGCGCAAAGCAACGATGTGCACGGCACATCATTCGAAAATAACTTGATCAATTCACGTCTACCTCTGGTTGTTACAAAACCTTGGTTAATTGAAATTCGATAAATTTAAAGGGAATAGAACATTTTATGCTGAATATTCCTAGAGAGGCTTTCAAGTTGAAACGTGGTCGATGAAATGCTTGGCAGCAGTCGCGAAATTACATTTGCGTGAATATATTCGTAATAAGATAATCGCAATACCGATTCAATTAATATAGATTCCATTGGAATACTATATGAAATATTCGTGGCTCGAATGTACTCACGATTACGATGATTAGGAGGTTAATCGAGATGACCGTCCAAATATCACCCTGGGAAACCGTCTCGTCGATTATCTGCGATTGATTCTCTGTAATTGAAAGCGTTATTAGTAACTATTGTCCTGCGAATATCTATCGAGTTTTAATAATCCGCGGTGATTATAAAAATATTCAATTAACTCGACCCGATTGACTTTCGAAGAAGAGCCTTAGGTGCAAATTCGGAAAAGGGGTTAATCTCTGGCGAACCGCTATCAGGCTGTCGCAATTAGGATGTCTAGGTCGGTCGTAGCGAGACCAACAACAAGGCTTTCTCTCGATGGCTGACTTTTACTTTTGCCACAGGCATATTGAACATCTTTCCTCGTGTATCTGCAACGATCGTGCATTAAGGTAATTCCAGTTAATGGGTTCATTCGGCTTCGTGACTACCAATCGAACCTAGCGTGATGCCTTTTCTACAAATCGTGTTCACTGAACGATCAGAAATTGTGCTCGAACCGAATCGAGAAACGCTGTTATTTCGGTGACGGGTGAAATTTGCCGTGGCCCTTTCGCGAAACTCCCTTATCACGGTGCATTAGCATACGTGAAAGTTTTCTAGCGACACCGGTTACTGGAACACGATCATTTTTCCATCCACAGTTCAGTTACGATCGCGCTCGCGACACCGGCGTACGTGTTCCGTTTAGTACGAGTGGGTAAATTCGATATTTTTTAATATCTTTTCAATTAGTTGGGTTCCTTTCTTGCCAGAAATGTAGGAATTCCGTATAAGTGTAAACTGACCTCTATTCTAAAACGGTACAACGCCGGTAGGAAAGACGGCCGATACGCGCGTTGAAATCTCCGGCCCGGTGGGAGGCGTACTGCTCCACCTTTCATTTGACTTTGACAGTTCCATTATGGTATCGAAGCTAACGGCAAACAGTACCGTACTTGACGCTAGTGAATCAACGTGCGCGCCGATATGTCGAGGTATATTCCTCGTTCTCTCTTTACTGCCACGATGGATATCTTCTCTGTAAACGTCGTCGAACCGGTGATACCACGAAATATCCTTCTATCGTTCCATCAATCTTATCGTTTCGTTCGTACCTTTCATTTGGAGATAAAAACGGTGCAACGTGCAGTGGAAAAATCATCGATCAATAAGAGAATCTTTTTTCCTTCTCCAGTGATTTAAAGTTCTAAAGTACAGTTTTCGTAGACAATGCTTTTAGCGATAGGAGAACGGTTACACGCGAATTTGCAATCAGCCTAATGGCGAATGATTAATCGGGCTAAGAGACGAATTCCGTGCGGTGGACGAAAGTCAGGAAACGTGTAACGGGTTTGGGAACAAAGTAACAAGTTCTCTGTGTCCACCTATGTTGCCTGCAACTCGATTAATTCCTGTGCGACCGGAAAACGGGAACGGGCGAGGATATTCAACGAGCCTTTTACGGGATTCCGGGATCATTCGTCTAAATCGCGCTCCAGAAAATGCAACCTGATTTTTGTCCCAACCAGCAACGAAATCGCGTAACCGTTTTGTACCCGGTTGCCTTCCAACGGTCAGCGTTCTTTAACGAGGACGGTTAATTATTTCGTAACGATTTCTGGTTCGTCTTGCACCGTTCTCTGATGTTTCGACTCCGCAACACGCTAACGCGGGGAAATTCTAAAACGATCCCTTTTAAATTGAAAACTTCTGTAATTAATATTCGATAACGCGTCTTTAAAGCGCTCCTCTTATAACTTTCTTTCCGCGTTATCTATGCTAACGGATGCGCGAGTTTCTTCCAGCGGAAGATACTTCGCTAAACGAGAAGCGAATTTAGATAGCGTTTGAGCGATAGATAAGATGCAACTCTCTTTCTTAAGTTTCTAATTTCAATCTTGTTATAATATCAATATTGCAGAATTTTTTGTTTGAAAATATCCATCGAGATCGCTTGTCTTTGACTCGGGTATAAAAAGAAGTAGGAAAAAAATCGTTCGCATGTAATTAGTCGATGCTCGTGTAACTAGAACGTGTCAGTGGATACCGTTTGTTCTTGTTCACTGTATCGAGGTCTCACGTACGAAAAAAAGGAATGGAATAACGATGAGTACAATGATTATCGATGCCTAAAATTTCTCAAACACATTTCTTTTGAGGTCTTGCTCGAAATCATCTGGTGACAATTGAAAGACGAGTTTCATTTCCTTTGTCCAATGATATCGCACGTGTTCGAGCTTGATTCATGCTCGTGCATATTAATCGCGTGTCGTTAGAAAGTCGTGATAGGTTGTCAATTAACCGGAAAAGAACGAGTGAAAACGTTGCGATATCCATTGTCCATATCAAATACTCGTTCCATGGACATGGGTCAGAACCGTGGGTTAAACGCTACTGGACATTTCGTTTTCTCCTACTTTGACCCTTTCGATGCTATATTTTATGTCAAAAATTCAATTTAACATCGAAAGGGTTAAGAAACAAGTTTCCTCTTTTCGAATTCAGGTCTATTGGGTACCGAAATGTATCTTGGATAAGTAAGACGCTTCCGACATTGGCTGATAAACCAAAGAACACTGTGATAACAGCAGATTGAACTGTAATTAAGGGGAAAAAATGAACCACGATACCGTGAGTGAAAACAGTGAGACTGCATCCAGTGATAAGAATCGGTTCGACGGTGATCAGTGAAAACGATCATGTTCACGATGATCGAGCCGAGAAGCGACAGGGTGTCCAACACCCAAACGAAACACCATTGTTACCAAGTGATAAGAACGACCAGGGTGCATCAGAGTTCACGAAGCTCGAGGATGGTCACCGTTCAAGAGAAGGTCATCAGATCGCGGCTGCAGTTGGGATATTCCACTCCTACCAACTTCATTAACCGGTACTTATCATATTTTTCTTACGGAAAATGATAATCGTGAAAAGTATTTGAAAATAATACTTGTGACATATCAATTTAAAGCTTAAACTTCGATGAAAACTACTACACAGGATAAACATACGTGAAACGTAAAAATTGGTGATTACTTTTCATGGCTCGTAACAACGTGTCCTAATTCGTAGCTCGCTTCCGGATGATGGGCAGCTCGTGTTTCGAGCTCTCGCTGCATGCCGCTCGCGTTGCGCAAACGGTTTCCGGCTATTTTATGGAAATTTTTCATCCGTATAACCCTCGTAGAACGGCTAGAGTGTAAGTTATTCGCGTTAATTAGATGCATAAAAGGGAGCAGAGTATCTTTCCGAGGTTGGATCGCGATTCCCACGCGGCTGTCGGTATAAATCTTCTCTCGAAACTCCGTGAAATTTATCTTTTCCACTAGGATAACAGTGGCAGAGGATCGTTGTCTGAATTTTGTAATTCGTCGAAACGGAGGAACGACCCAAATATTATAGAAAGGTTAAAAACGTGCGCGGTTTCTTTTTCAATGAAAATTCTTTTCAAAGAGATTTTTTGTTCAATCGCCACAAAAGGGTATAAAACTTTTCTCTATCATTTTCTAAGCCTATACCTCTGGAAAATCTAGAAATTTTCCTTCATTTCTCGGGCTTGTTTATCTAGACATCCTCGTAGTTGGATATCGAAGGAAGGAACGGTGGTTCGTTGGCTTCTATCGGGCGGAAGAAGCCGCGCACGGTGTCTCGAATTCATTAAAGGAATTATTAAGCCGTGATGCATTACCGTGCGAGGCCGCTTCTCCGTCTCGACTAATTATCATCGAGCAATTAACAACCGTTGATTGCCGTTAACGGCGCGTCTGTGTATGCGCGTTTGAAACACTCGAAGCTCCGTGAAATAATTTCCTCTTGCAACACGCAAACCTTTTGCTGCTGCTGCTGCTGCTGTTATTCTTCAAACATCGTCGGAAACTTATAGCTTTTTCAAAGTTACAAAAATTGGAAACTAGGGAATATGAATAAAAGAAAACGTGCACCGTTCGGTATCAAGTTTATTCCAGGCGAGAAAACTAACTACAGAAAAGCACGAAAGTTAGGTGTAGGAAGGAAGAAAAGAAAAAAAAGTAGGAAACACAGTAGAGGCTTCTATGGCGCGTGTCCAAGTGGCAGCTGATGCTCTTCACCTGAAGCCTACGCGTCTGAGGGTTTTGTCTTGGTAGAAACGCACGAGTGGCCCCTGCTAGACTATCTCTTTCAACCCTATCTTCATTGTCCCTTCCTCGTCGTGGACGCGTCCAAGTCAAACGGTGCTTCTCGACTCTAAGACAATAGAAGTCTACTACGAGGATTTATCGAGGGCGCAAACTGCGAACAGAGTGGATTGCAAAGGCATTTCATTCTCGCAACGAGCGTCACGGACGCGTTAAATCGAATCAGTGGATCCATGCACTACCGTTTCGCCTCTTTCGTTGAGGAAACTTTTACTTATTAGTTTGCTTGGCTACTTTCAATCATTCGATGGCGTTCAAATCAGTGAAAGTATCCTAGCGTGGAATATACATGTCGAAAGGAATATCGGAGCGACGACAGAAGTGAGAATAAAATCAGAGGCCCTTCGTCGTTGTAGAATCTCTCGAAGGTTCAACCTGGCAGAGCCGGCAGAAATTCAAGGTGCACAAAGGGGCCTGTTGGAAATACGAACGCGTTAGAGGGCGGTCGATGATCCGCAGGAAGAGAAATAAATTGGAGGCAGGACGGCATTAAAGCCTCCCAAGAGGCGAAACATCTGCTTGTCGGCTGTTCGAAGCTCGTGCCATGGTGCACGCGTCCTATTACCACACATATGTATAAACCGTGTACCTCGAAATGTGCACCTGGCTCCGTTTTCTTTTTTTATAAACAGCTTCGCCCTACTCCCTCTAACAGTAATTCTTCTTGAATAGAACACTTTCGTTTAACGCGACACGTTGCTGGTCTTCTTTCAATTACCATATCGATGAATAGAATAAAGTAACTCGAGTTGATTTGCGAACAAACGCGTCGGATGACTTATTTGTCGTTCTTCCACTGGTAGATGAAATATTTATAGATAAAACGGATGTAAATTACATGATACTGGGAATAACGATGAAATATTGCCATCTTACAAAAAAAGTGCATTTGCATTTGCATTTGCATTTGCATTTGCAGATACATGTGCATACTTTAGTCATGAACTTTCTTAACTGCTTGTATTTTAATATATTGATCGATGAAAAGCAATTCAGTAGATCGAGCAAAACAGTTTTCTCATTGAAATACAAAGACGTTGCTTTCTCAAGAGCAACGTCTGTGCACTTGGCAGATAGGCGAGCATACGTTTTAAATACAATTCCCGTTCGCATTGCGGGAAACTTTTCCTGCAATTACGTTTCGTTTAAGACAACCGCGGGTGGAACGGTTGAAAAGAAAAATGCGATTCCTTCGGATGGAAAAGAACGGTGTGAAAGTGATACCGGGGGCATGTCCGCGGGAAAATATATTTTTCCGTTTTAGTAGGAAAATTGTGAGGTGATGATTTTTCCAAATTGATCCCAGTCACGTGAGCGAGTCGACACGTGTCCCTCGCGTAATCCAATCAAGAGGGAACTTTTCAGGTCTCCGATTGCAAGGTACGCAAGCCATAAACGCGTTTGCTTATCCGGTACATCTTGGACCCTTACGTAAGGATGCTTAATTGACGCGAATTGCGTAAGAAGGTTGAGTGTCACGGTCGTCGTCATCGATAGCCAGTCGTATACCTGCTGACACGTTTTCGAGGGTTGCTCGAAAAACCTACCCCATTCCCCTCCATTTCGTGGAATAACGAAGCTTACCTGGGTACACGCCATTTGTCTTCAAGCATCTCCTTAACCCATTTTCCTAGATTGCAAGTTCTACTCGAAGACCCAAATATTAGTTTGCCAATTAAATTCGTGATCTAATTATTTGCTAAAATTCAACAGATAAGAGTTGGATCGCTATTCACCCAGCTCCGTTGTTTCAGAGTTAAGAAAAGAATTAGCGTGTTGGTAAAATTGCATCACAGAAGAAGGGATTAAATCGATCCTCGAGCAGAAGGTTGCTCACCACTGTCGAGGCCGGTGTGCACGTGCTTTCGTACCCCTCGCCCTTCTAGATGTCGTGTTCACTGATTTCCGATCCTCGTGTCGAGGACGAACAATGCCTCTGGCTGCCAGCTGCTCGTGATCCTCCTCCTCCTTGATCTTCCAGTCTGTCCTGAGATCGTCAGACTATCGCGATCCTTCTTACCGTTCGCATCCAAAACTCTCTCGTCCAACCCTAACTCCATGCCAGTCTTCGAAATCCTTTAGTGCACTAGCAGAACTTTGCCTCATTCGATCACCTTAAAACCTTTGATCCTTCAGTGTAGAAGCGCGAGTTTAATTTATGGTGAAACATTACCCAACCACCTCAGAATCTTAAGTCCTAGAAATACTTTAGTGCAGTTGTACGATATGTGGAAAGTTTGGTGTTGAAAAAGTTTCGAGTAGAAGCGTTTGAACGAGGTTGAACGACATAGAAGAACATTAGCCATGGTGGTCTGTGTTGTTGGCTTTCTCACGGGGTAAGTCGTTTGTACGGGGGTGAATTTACAGGGATGATTCATTCGTATGATTCATAAACGTAAAACGATTCTACGAAATGGTAATTGCTGACAGCTGACGGGCAAGGGTGGTGTTTTGCGCCGGGTTTGATGAAACGTTGCACGTTTCTAATGCATAGGAAATTCTATAAATTCACGATTCTCCACAGGTTTAATGGAAAATGTTGGTAGAATTGAATGAACGGCAACGGATGTTGGAGTAAATAGTTACTCGGCATCTGTAGAAACGCGTTTCGGTGGAAACCGTGGGCCTATCTGTACATACGATAAGTGAAATCTCCGGAAATCACGTTTGGCAATCACGCAACGAGCGGATATTGAATAAACCAGCGACGGCGCCCATATATGAATATATACGACGAAAAACGAGATCAGTCGATAAGATTAACTTGCAAATCGCACGCTATAACCCCGTTATAACGTGTTTGAACCTACAATTCGAAAGCAGGCATGATGTTTCATTCAAAATTCCTACCGTGTTTCATCAACCAGATGATCCCGATCGAGAACGCTTTAGATGATCTATTCTTTTAATTTCATAAGCTCGTTTGATGAGCAAACAGAAGCCTTATCTTTCGTTCTTGACCTGTGTTTATACAAATAGGTCGCGGTGGGAATAAAAACAGATAAAAAAGAAATGATGAAACACCTTTGCATTCGGATATTCATCTAGAACAATGGAATTATTTACTCTACCTGTAAGTTTCTTCATCGAAAGATGTAAATCACACTTTCGCGTGCTGTTAGCATCGCTTTCTTCTCCAAATTCAGCACGCATTTTCCTTGAAAAAGAGTTTAATCGAGTAGGATAAAATTGAAGGGGAAGATAGTGCGCAGAAGTAGCATCGCCCCTTTCTATGATATCGTTACCGTGAAAGTCGTATATGTACCTCGAAGGGAACGCGTATAACCACAGTGTATGCGTTTGTGTGCGTATGCAGCTGCTGATGCAGCCTCGTTCTTGCGCCGAGTATACCTGAGCGAATCAAGGTAGAACGTCGTTATGCAATTTTTGCCGCATCAATTTCAGTGCTCGAAAATTCTAAAATTCTTCTAGAACCTTCCTGAATATCTGCTTTCTTTTTCAGCTTCCCGCAAAAAATGGAGAGGCCGTCCCAGCACGCGGCGAACGTGAACCAGGTGCACAGCGGCGGCATGCACGGGGTGTACTCGTCCGGCAGCCAAACATCCCTGACGACCTCCTACATCACGGGACAGTCATACGTACAAAATCAAAATTACGCTCACGGCCCGTACAATTCATCGTCGAACGTTCGGGTTTACGCTCACGCGGGTTACAATCAGCCCCAAAGCTACGGCACCATGGTGCAGGGCTACGGTGGTCAACCTCAGGCAACAGGGTATCAACAGAATCACCTTAAAAAAGGACCTGTACGTAACGGAGACGTGCTGAAGAGATGCCGGCTGCAGACTGCGTAAGATTCCACGTTGATTTAATCGTTCTCGCTTTCTCTTTGCTCTCAGTGGAACACCTGCGCCTCGATCAGGCTGCGAACACAAGGGCTGTCACGGCTTCCTTGATTCGCCCTTCTAAATTTTATCGAATCGAGTCTGGAAATTCTCTTACGAGTCAATTTACTAGTAGAGCTATGTAGAGAGGCAAATGGGATTGCTTCAGAACGGAAATTTGGTACTTGCACGTCTTCGTTGCCAGTTCAATTCCATTTCAGCTTCGTTTTACGCGCACCCTTGCGTCTGTTCGTTTTTAATAAAAAACATTTTTCCGTTTGAAACAGATACGAGCTGTCTCAGGATCTCTTAGACAAGCAGATCGAGATGCTGGAGCGAAAGTATGGCGGTGTGAAGGCGAGGAACGCCGCATTAACCATCCAGCGCGCTTTCAGGAGATACACGTTGTTGAAGAAATTCGCGGCGATCACCGCGATGGCCAAAGCTGAGAAGAGGCTCAGCAGAAAATTGCAGGAGACGACGGATCGAGCTACGGGCATGAACGAGCACGATAAGATGGTCTATCATAGCCAGATTTACATTCAACAGCCGCAGACGGCGAACAGACCTATGCCTATCAGGAGCATGTCTCTGAGAGAGAGGAGGCACGCGGAGAACTCGCAATCGCCGATACCGCGAAGTCAGAGCGGCAGGTGCGAGGTTCAGGTTACCGGTCATCAGCACGTGAATCATAATATCCATCAGAGTGGCAGGCACACGCCTTCTCTGGCGCCCAGCCCTTGCAATAGACATCAACAACTACCGCCTAGCCCTTGCTGGGAGTCTAGCTCTCAGGAGAGCGGCTCTAGCATTCATTATTACAACCCACAGGTGATTGAAAGATTAATTATAATTGATCATTGGGAAATCCGATCTTCGAAAACCTCGAATTCTTTGAATTGAATTTAGAAGGGACTAAAAAGGTTGGTACTTTCGTTTCAGGAAGCTCTTTGTGGCATCAGACAAGAGACACCTCCACGGGACTTGCTTCGAACCCCGTGCACCTCGCCGTCTACGCCCCACAATCTTCAAACTCCGATCCCTCAAAATTGGAGTAACGCCAGTCATCTAGGGTCTGCCGGACGAACGAGAGGATCCGCGAAAAAGGTCCCGCCGGAAGTGCCAAAAAGAACGTCTTCCATTACATCAAGGTCTATGGAGCCACGTCACAATGGTTTGAGCAAGAGCGTGGAGAACGGTAGCCTAAGCTCTGTCCAGAGTTCTGGCAGCGATTCCACTAATTGCGAGAGCTCCGAGGGAGACGCTCAAAGAGGATCACCTGTGTGGAAGCATAAAGGAATCGTAAGTTCTACCCGTTTGCCTTTGTGTCCCCTTTGCCTTTTGTCCCTCTTGGCTTTCACACTTTAAGCTAGACTACATTCAACATTGATGTCTGTTTTTTGTTACTTTACTTCAAAGTGTAACTGTACCTCACTGCTATTTGTACAGCAAGAATTTCACGTATCCTGAAAGCTGATGCCTCTCTCTCTCAATTCAATTTAATCAGAAATTATTCGGTTTTTCAGTCAAGCTCGCCGGAACATCAAGAATGCGCAAATCACACTACAGATTCGAGCACCATGATGAACAGCGTAAAAGAGATGGGTCACTCGCATGCCAGTTCCGGTTACCAACTTCCGTTGATGGACCATCCGGAAAATATACCCCAGACGAGTTACAAAGTTTCAGAAACAGTTAGGAAACGTCAATACAGAGTAGGCCTAAATTTGTTCAACAAGAAACCCGAACGAGGAATCAGTTATTTGATCAGACGAGGATTCTTGGAGAACAGCCCGCAAGGTGTAGCGAGATTCCTGATCAGCAGAAAAGGATTGTCCAAGCAGATGATAGGAGAGTATCTTGGGAACTTGCAGAACCCTTTCAACATGGCTGTGCTCGAGTAAGTAATTCCCTGGTCGTTTTGGAAAGAGAATTGTCGAGCAGTTAAAAGACGCAATGGTGCATTCGGTGAAAGTTTGACCGTTTATCACTGTGATTGGCGATCGACGTAGCGGAAACGAACAGTTCCAAATCGTACTTCACCATTATTTACTATAGAAAGCCGTTTTCACTTGTCTCGCTATCTTTTTCAACATGTAATTGTTTCGATCGAGTAGATACGTTTAGTTGTTTGGCATTGAAACAGAAGGAAACATCGATTTCACTGCAGCACACCGCGGGTGGTCTATTGTAAAAAGGCCCTGGTTTCGAATTTTAAAGTAGGGTCTCTAGAGCTTCTCTCTTGTACTGTACAATTAGCGTGACAAGTGTAAGATGAACCAATGTACCTGGACCACACAACGGAACACGTGTTCCAGACCCAAAACACTTGAACGTAAACGTTGACTGTGGACTGGTCAAGTCTAAACCAAAAGTACCCCTCATAAAAGAACACGTAGAATTTTATATTCGCAATAAAAGTCTAATTGTATCCCAAGATCCTGGGAGCAAATATCGTAAAGTGTTCTATACATTCCAGATGCTTCTCCCAAGAGCTAGACCTATCCGGAATGCAAGTGGACGTTGCCCTAAGGAAATTCCAGGCATATTTCCGGATGCCTGGCGAAGCCCAGAAGATAGAACGACTGATGGAGATTTTCAGCCAGCGTTACTGCCAATGCAATCCAGACGTGGTGTCCAGGCTACGTTCAGCAGACACTGTCTTTGTCTTGGCGTTCGCAATCATAATGCTGAACACCGATTTACACACGCCAAACCTGAAACCAGACCGCAGAATGAGGCTGGAGGATTTCATCAAGAATCTCAGAGGCATAGACGACTGTGGAGACATCGACAGAGATATACTGATGGGCATATACGAGAGAGTGAAGGAGAACGAATTTAAACCTGGATCTGACCACGTTTCCCAAGTGATGAAGGTTCAGGCGACGATAGTGGGCAAGAAACCCAATATGGCTTTGCCACATAGGAGATTGGTCTGCTATTGCAGACTATACGAGATTCCGGATATCAACAAGAAGGAGAGACCAGGTGTACATCAACGAGAAGTGTTCCTTTTTAATGATCTACTCGTTGTGACGAAGATCTTGAGCAAGAAGAAAAATAGCGTCACCTATACCTTCAGACAGAGCTTCCCATTGTGCGGAATGATCGTCACCCTGTTTCAAGTTCCTCGTGAGTTTTTCTTTTATATTAAAACTGTAATGGAACGTCCTTAAATTGTACACTTAATAATTTCGTAAAATTTACCTTCTGCCAGATTATCCGTACGGAATTAGACTCTCCCAACGTGTGGATGGAAAGGTGTTGGTCACGTTCAACGCTAGGAACGCGCACGACAGGTGCAAGTTCGTGGAGGATCTCAGGGAATCCATCAGCGAGATGGACGAGATGGAAACCTTACGGATTGAGACGGAACTGGAACGACAGAAGAGCAGTAGAAGTGCCAGAGGAGGTGCGGAGAACAGGGACTCCGGAGTGGCGGATGTCGAGATATGTCCTTGCCCGGGTTCTTGCTCGGAGAAATCAGAAACCACCGACATGGACACGCAATTGAAACGCTCTGCTCTTAGTAACTCGCTTCTGGATATACACGAGCAGTGTAAGTAGAATTGCTTGATGCTCTATGGTAGACCTTTCCATGGGAATCATTCCACGAATCATTGAGGAAAGTAGTCCAAGTCAAGTATCTATATTCCATTTAACACCCCAAATCAACCAACACCATGGAAACGAAGGTAGAGTGAAGGATCTTCGGCTTCCAGAGCCGCTCTTGGAAAGGTCTGCTTTATAGAGTCTGAATATTTTTGGTATCCTATTGATTTTTAATATCCTATGATCCTTCAATATCGATACTTTGTTATACAGTTGCCGGTGAGAAACCACAGCGACGTGGAAGCGTGGGCTCGCTAGATAGTGGTATGTCGATTTCTTTTCAATCTACATCTGCCAGCTCAATGAGCCAAGGCATTAAACATCCGGGACATCCTATACATCCAGGGGCTACAATCCCTGGTGGTGCTAAGGGACTGGCTCAGCAGCCGTCTTTTTTAGGGGGTCTATTCGCCAAACGGGAACGAAAGCTTTCGCAATCGGAGGAATCTGGCCCTTACAGTCGCACCACGGAAGTATAATATATCCTTCCGGTGCTACCTAACAAATAACAGACCAAATTGGATTCCCACAAGGGGACGCATCGCGTGTAGCTGCATATCAAACGCGTAACATGCACTTATCATACGTTTATCAAGAGAATACGTATACCTGTATATGTAACATCATAGTTTTTTATAGCATATGGACACATTTCGGAGAACCCATTTTTTATTTCAGACTATGATGTTACGTGTGGGGTATAAAAGAATCTAGAAAACGTAATTTGAACGCGAGTATAATATTGGCATTTGGCCTAGCCAAATTTTCAGCCGATGGTTCAATTGTCGTGCAGTCCCTTTGTCGGATGAAACTCCTCTTGCTTTCCTCGACACTAGGTACATTTAGAAGCTGGAAGAAAGAAAAATGTTACCGGATTAGAAATTGGCAAATGGAAAGGAGGAAAGAAGTATGGTTCGAGGTGAAGAAAAAAAATTGGAAAGCACGAAGGTAACTAATAACAAGATGTAAATTTATGGGATTGGGCCGGATCCAATCGCGATCATTCTAAGGAGAGAAAGATTTGGCAAGATGAAACGCGAAATAGCCCTTACTGGCACGTGTATAGTATTTATTAATCCCAAAAAGAAGTCGAATCGATACGTTTCCTTTCGTATGGTATTTATAATTTCCAATGGTGGTTCGATTCGCGTCGATCTGCTCTGCGTATGTAGATAATAATCGTTTCGTTCACCGCTTAGACCGGTTTTTAAGCATGTTACGGTACGTTAAGAAAGGATTATTCTTAACGCAACAAAGAATAAGGTTCTTAGAGAGTGGTTCTTGAGTAATGTCGTATTTTTTTGCAAGTATCGTCGACGTAGTTATACTTGAAACGATTGTACATAATAGGTATATAACAATAATTGTATGATTACAATGATAATTCTGTAACAAAACGTAGCCTAAGGAAACGATAAGCAATCCCTCTCAATGTTAGGTGCATGTTGATGTCTAACAACTTTTTAATATCACAGCAATGGAAGTTTGAATGTAGCAGTCTTGTAAGTATTAACATTTCAAAAGGGAGAAAGAAGAGAAAGAAATGTTTTTTTTTTTTTTTTTTTCATTGTTGCGGTACATTTGTAATCATCTGCAAGTTGTAGTTCTGCTTGTGTGTTTGAAACTTGAACAATAATTTTTCTTTTCGTTGTTTCCAAAACAGCATAATTACGTAAAAAGAAAAGTGATAGGAATTAGTTGGTTTCTCGTCTCGTAGTACGTAGACAATTTTGAAGATCACTTTAATAATGTTATAAGGATAAACACGGGTATGGAAACTCGTGAATAAAAAGAGGACAACTTGTATGCCTTATATACTGCCACAATTTTATCATTAGGGGATGAGAAACTGATTAATCACTTTATATATTAGATAGTAGAGAATTTTCAAACGCTGCGGAATTACATTGGAAAAGTGAATATCTTGTATATATCAAGCGATCGCAATACCAAGTAATAGTAATAAAATATACATATATATAATTCATTAATTTCAATTCAAAGTGACTAATCAGTGAAGTTTCATACACTGTACATTACACAATTCATTTCGGACTTTGGGAGTTTCTTTGTATTCTCATTGTAAAACACATTTTTTATAAACCATCAAATTTATTTTCATAGTTTTTTAACAATCCTGAAACGGAAGTGATCCACTTTTTTGCACTGCTGTTGGAGAGCACTCTAACATCTGTTTCCAAATTCTATTTTCTTGACTAATTTATTTGACCCTTCAGCTGCTACAAAGTTACTTAAGTAACTGCTTGTTTTATTCAGCAGAAGTCTTCGGAAAAAGATACTTGTTAACTAATAATAAATAGAATTAATAAGGGCAGCTAAGAATTCCTACATTTTACCTTTCATACTAACTCTGGCTGCTACAAAATAAGTAAAACGTTTGTTGTTCAATTGTTATAAAATTGAGAAAATACTTAATCACGTTCTTGAAATAATGAAATAAATCTCACAAGGATGAACGTCCTTCGCAGCTGAGGGATTAAAGAAAGATGATAACTGAAGCACAACTTAAACCAACTTAAAGTTGACAAAGTGTTCGCCATGAATGTACATATACTCCCAATGATCCGTAACAGTCTGTAGTCTTCAGCGTTATTAATTCTAGTCTTTCTCATCAGGAGAATTCTCCGGTATGCTGTAATATCGCGAAAGAAACAATTCCATAAACAAAAACGTCAGGTAAAACCTTGATGTAGCTCGTAAGGATGTGGATACAATAAAGAATGTGAGATCAACCATAACTTAGGATCGCGTCAATTTGCGTGACGAATAAGCAAATTTGGAATAACCAGAATAAATGTCAACTTATGGAAATGCTTCTGTGATAATCTTCTTACGAATGAAAAAAAGAAAAAGACTGATTAAGAAGACCATGTTCTATGTCGCCCTGTTTACAGAAAAGTTCACGAGAACGTAAAATCCTTATTCGTAGATACTTTCACAACTCGTCCTTGCCTGGTGATTCCTATATCGTACACGATGTGAAGACGATTTTTATAAAAAAAAAATACAATACCCACCAGTTTCCAATTTTTGGACAAAGACTATAAGAAACGTGAGTCTTTTCGATCAAATAATTGATGCTCGCGTATCCACGTTTTCCTACCCTTCAAATAAAATTAACTTAAATCTATCCAAAGTTTCTTGCACGGTCTTATATACACTGAATAAAAAATTCAATAAATCTATATTCGATGTTACATTATCGCAAAAGAAAAATAAATTACGGTTTCTAACGAGTACAAAAATAGAGATGGAAATTTTCAAAAGAACAGTTTTGGGAATTGTGAGAACAGGAACAGAAAAAGTGATTGTACGACATCGAAGCAATACAACGTTGTGAAACATAATTACAATACGCATAATTATCACGAACCTACTGTGACTAGGATTCAGTTCGATTTGACGCGATCTTCGATATAAAAAAAAAGCAACACGTGTATTAAACGTGTCAACGACTTGGTGCATTCGATAAAAATTTGATGAGAAAGTAAATCACTACGTTATTATTAAGAGGTAACAATCGTTCCCCTTTGTTAATCTAACGAACGCTGTATGCACATTGTGTTAATAAAGAACTATGAGTCTGAAACGAATAAATCAAATCAGCCTCATTCCTGTGAAATAAAATATTGTTTATTAGAGCTTTAGTGAAATATATACAATTAATGCAATTAATGCAAATAACACATTATACAGTGTACAAAGGGCTACTCCTTAATAAGTATGTAGTTACAGTTATACCCGTTATCTTAATTCGCAAAGTAACTCATACGCGTGTAGAGAAAAAGAATGTTAGAATTTGTTCTAAAATAATAAGAACGATTAAACAACTAGGAAAATTAATGTTTCCTTCGCTTATCACGATCATCTCTCCGTTGTTCATCTTTACGTTTTGTCGTGGTGGTAGTTGAACTGCTAGCACGCTTAGCTTGTTTCAAGAATTGATCCAAACCGAAAGGATCTTCTTCATCTTTCTCAAACTGTACTGGTCCAGAGCGTGTGTTTGATCTGTCAGTTCCACTGAACTCTTTGTCCGGAACGAATCTAACAGAACAAAGTAAAAAATTAAAATACACGTTACAAGCGAATATTAGAAAATTATACAGACCTATTTGTCTTGACGAGTTTCTCCAGATCATCTCCGTAGGTGTCTTTATCGATATTTTTACTAGGACGGTATATATGAGAACCAATGGAATTAGAATCTTTCCATGGTTTATCGTAAACGTTGTACTCGTCGTCGTGACCATAACCACTATCCATTCCTTTGCTAGTATTAAACAGTCGTTGATCGAACTGTGCCTCCCCGCTATTAGGAATACTTTTCGCTGGTAAACCAAGTGCTATCTGTTCGCTAATATCTCTTTCACGTTCACGTTGTAGTCTGGAACGTTTATCAGGTGCCGCACGCGCCAAATTGCGTTCACGAGCACGATCTTTGTGCCTTTCTTGCCTAAGTTGATCTCTTTCACGCGAGTCCTCTGATTTTTCTAAGTAACACATCGTTAAATTTTCAACTGCCTTAAAGTAATTAATGCAACGTGCATAAAGTTTCTATACAAACCTAATGCGGCAGATTTCAAACCAGCACGCTCTTCTCTGGCTTTTTGTGCCAGCTGTCTCAAATGGTCTTCTTTCTTTTCTTTTTCCTTTTGAGCCAATTTCTTTTCAAGCTGTGCTCGCATTTCTACCGCCTCACGAGCTTTTCTATCAGCGATATAAAGAGCTTCGGCTAACTTGGCAAAATTTTCGTTAATGTGAACTTGCTGCAATCCGCGACCGTCTGCAGCTAGACGTTTATCAAGAGGAATCGTGTAGCCCTAAAATCAGTGTTTTTTCTCAAAGTTTCGTTCAGTTACATTTGAAACAATTTACTTACCTTTGCGTTTTTCCAATTACTGATACAAGGTGGTATTTTCCATTCTTTCTGTTCCTTCACTGTAACTTTTCTCGTAGGAGAATGCATAACGGGTGCCGGAGGTGAAGGAGGTCCTCTCGGTATTTTCTTGTTAATTCTGAAATTAAAGAATCCTAAATTATTCACAACATAATAAATGTCTGTTACTCAGAACACAATTTCTTTAGTGTTAATCTGCAAAATATTTTCGTTATTACAAAACCCACTTGAATTTTGGTGGTTCTAATGGATCTACTTGAGCTTCTACCATTCTAATAACTCTCTGTTTAGCCCCAGAATTAAAAGATTGTCCTTGCTGCGAAGGTGTATATCGAATATATTGTGCAGGTGCTTGTTTCTCAGCACATCTCACTGGCATGGCTGCAGCAATTTTTGATCTTGTTATTTTTTCTAAAGCTTTTCTGGTTTTTTCTGTAAGTTCGTCAGTTTCTTCGGTAGATGGACGTTGCAGAGTAGGATCCTCTTCACTAGTTATTTCTGAGGGTAATAGATCACTTAGTTTGCTATAGACAATCTGAAAAACAATAGAAATAATATATATACCAAATGTCAGTATCTATATTCATTGTAGTTCATCAAATTACCTTGTCCTTAGAGTGGCCTTGTCTAGCAATTACATCATATTTTACTTTTCCTTGAGCATCAAGTTGTACTGCCAAAGCATTACTGGTGGATTCTTTTCCTTTCATTCCCATCCCCAATGGATATTGAGCCACATGAATTTCTGGAAATGCTCCACCATCTCCAAAATCCTAGATATTATATATGAGTCTTTATATGTTTGTTTAGAAAGTGTATTTAATACGCATAGGTAAAAACAGATAGTTTTATACAACATGAAAGAATAATGTTATTGTAACTTACTTCTGGGTTTCTGGGCACCCATCCTTTACGTTGTCCATACGGTGGAGCAGTAACAACAGCTTTGACCAAAGCTGATACAGGTCTTTGACGTAATTTTTGTTCACGCGCTTCATCTTCCCTGTCCCACACCACTTGCGAGGGTGCAGGTAACAAACTATAAGAAAGAGGTAATAATTATTATTTTAAACTACTATGGAGTAAACGTACAGTGATTATAAAAATGAAATGCACATATTTGTGAGTAAACTAACAAGATAATAAATAAAATTAAAGCATTATTATATTTCGTTTTGGTTAACAAGTACGCGTCAATTTTACCACAGCAACTACAATGCACCTGCTAAAGAAAACTATCCTTCTATTATTACTATTAATAGACAAACTCTATTAGATAATGCAGAAAGTCTGAAACTGATAGTTTTCTATACAATAAAGAAAATAAAAGCCAAATAATTATCACAAACAACTAACCTTGTCAGCGACATTTTGTTAATCTTCAAACAGTGATGCCATCTACAAACCTATATTAGAAAGTCGCTACAAGATCAGTGACTATAGTATAGTCACGTATAGTCTCGATAGCGTTGCAATTAGCTAGTTGTAGTCTAGAGGGACGCCGAGCGTGATGGAGGGAAACTCATAAAAATTCTTGAAAGAACATCACCGCATCTACCGTTTACTTTAATGTCCGCAAAATTATCTGCTCTGGTTTTACCAATATTCAATATGGCTATAGGTAATCCAGCGTTCTTGGCTTGCAATACTATGCGATAACCAGAGAATGTAGTTAATGTACTTCCTAAAACCAGTAGGGAATCTGAATGTTTCACATTGTATTTCACACTTTCTACTATTTGACGTGGTACATTATCACCGAAAAAGATGATATCAGGTTTCAGAATGCCACCACAGTTTTCACAGGATGGAACATTAAAACCATCCACTTGTTCCTGTCAAAATTTACATTCAATTGTTTTGAATTCTGACAATCATCTAGCATTTGGATTTGTCTATTGCTTACCTGTGATAGATCTACATCCCCATCAGGTCTTATCATTTGAGTAGTTACTGTCATATTTGGATTCATGTGATCAAGAATATCTTGTAGATGATACCTACATATTCTTTGGTCACAATTAAGACACATTACTTTAAATGCAGTTCCATGTAATTCAATGACTCTCCTGCTACCAGCTTTTGTATGTAAATTGTCCACATTTTGGGTAACAATGCATCTTACTTTATTTGCATTTTCTAATTCCTTTAATATCTCATGAGTAATATTTGGTTTCACAGATGAAAACCTATAATTTTAACAATTTCAAGGTACTGCAAATTGTAACTTTATCGCTGTTTTTATAAAGAATAAACTACAACCTTGGCCAACCAACATAATTTCTAGCCCAATAACGTTGTCTAATGGTTTCACTTGCACAAAAGTCTTTATATAACACAGGTCTTCTAGTACTTCTTGCATAAAGTCCAACACCTTCTGATCTATAATCAGGAATTCCACTTTCTGTAGAAATTCCTGCTCCTGTTAAGATACATATTTTATTGTGGCTATTGATGAATTCTTTTAATCTCAATACATCTGGATCTTTTACTGGTTTACATTTCGGTACAAATGAAAAATCTGAAAAGTTTGCCTTAGCTGCAAAATGATATGCATTAATATAATAAAACATAAAGTAATAATACAAATTAACAAATATTTTAAATGGTGACATTCAAATGACTTACATAATAATGTTTTCATTTTAATTGTAATTTTGTACTGCCCCGTACAAATGAAACTCATTTCTTTATTAAGAACAACATTATTTATAACAATAATATTTTAGAAAATCGTTCGTGGCGCCATCTATTTAAAAACGAATGACATTCTTTGCATACCGACATTATGCCATTCGGGGTGTCAAGGACCCCGATGCATCAGTGGTACTCTACATACCGACCTGGTATCGTTGTGGGGTTCTAAGGACCCCGAAGCATCATCGATTTTCCATACTAAAATTATATGCACTTGGGATCCTAAGGACCCCAAAGCATTATCGATTCTGCATACGAAAATTATATGCGCTTGGGATCCTAAGGACCCCAAACCATTACCGATTCTGCATACCAAAAATATACGCACTTGGGATCCTAACGACCCCAAAGCATTTTCGATTCTGCATACCAAAATTATATGCACTTGGGATCCTAAGGACCCCAAGCACTTTCGATTCTGCATACCAAAAATATACGCACTTGGGATCCTAACGACCCCAAAGCATTTTCGATTCTGCATACCAAAATTATATGCACTTGGGATCCTAAGGACCCCAAGCACTTTCGATTCTGCATGCCAAAATTATATACACTTGGGATCCTGAAGACCCCAAAGCATTTTCGATTCAGCACACCAAAATGATATGCACTTGGGATCCTCAGGACCCCAAAGCATTTTCGATTCTGAATACCAAAATGATATGCACTTGGGATCCTAAGGACCCCAAGCACTTTCGATTCTACATGCCAAAATTATATGCACTTGGGATCCTGAAGACCCCAAAGCATTTTCGATTCAGCACACCAAAATGATATGCACTTGGGATCCTAAGGACCCCAAAGCATTTTCGATTCAGCACACCAAAATGATATGCACTTGGGATCCTAAGGACCCCAAAGCATTTTCGATTCTGCATACCAAATTTATATGCACTTGGGATCCTAAGGACCCCAAGCACTTTCGATTCTGCATGCCAAAATTATATGCACTTGGGATCCTAAGGACCCCAAGCACTTTCGATTCTGCATGCCAAAATTATATACACTTGGGATCCTGAAGACCCCAAAGCATTTTCGATTCTGCATGCCAAAATTATATACACTTGGGATCCTGAAGACCCCAAAGCATTTTCGATTCTGCATACCAAAATTATATGCACTTGGGATCCTAAGGACCCCAAGCACTTTCGATTCTGCATGCCAAAATTATATGCACTTGGGATCCTAAGGACCCCAAGCACTTTCGATTCTGCATGCCAAAATTATATGCACTTGGGATCCTAAGGACCCCAAGCACTTTCGATTCTGCATGCCAAAATTATATACACTTGGGATCCTAAGGACCCCAAAGCATTACCGATTCTGCATACCAAAATTATGTGCACTTGGGATCCTGAAGGCCCCAAAGCATTTTTGATTCTGCATACCGAAGATATGCACATGGGATCCTAAGGACCCCAAAGCATTTTCGATTCTGCATACCGAAGATATGCACATGGGATCCTAAGGACCCCAAAGCATTTTCGATTCTGCATACGAATATTACATGCACTTGGGATCCTAACGATCCCAAAGCACTTTCAATTCTGCATACGAAAATTAGATGCACTTGGGATCCTAAGGACCCCAAAGCATTTTCGATTCTGCATACGAATATTATATGCACCTGGGATCCTAAGGACCCCAAAGCACTTTCGATTCTGCATACCAAATTATATGCACTTGGGATCCTAAGGACCCCGTAATTATATTCTCTTGGGGTTCTAAGGACCCTGCCGCTAAAACTTATCGGCCGTCGGTAATTGCTATGTCGATAATATACCGACCGCAGGAGTATCGTCGGTAACTCAGCTTCTAGTTTCCGCCGTTTTTGTATAGATGGCGCGGCGATCGAATGGGTGAAAACTTTTTATAGGTTGTTTAATTTTGCAAATTCTATTGTAATTAACGTTTCAATTTGTAAATCAATTGTAATATGTAAAAATATACACCCTTACCCCTTCTATATCTAAAGATAAATTGACGCGCTTTAGCGGAAAGTCGTGTACAGTTAATTTTATGTAGGATGTATAGTATTAATTTTCTTCATTTGACGATGGTCCCGCGTCCCGCGTAACATCACGGCTAGTTTGGAAGTGATTTATTATATTGTTATTAATTAGTAATTATTGACTATTAGGTTAATTATGATATTTCATCGAACATTGTGTTTGCCTTCGAAAACACAATGGACTCATTTGATGATGATATGTTTGCGCTTAGTGATGAGGAGTTACCGATACCGACATCAGCTTGTAATCCCATAGAAGAGTATTTAATGAAACAACTTTCCAGTGTACAGACTCGTATTGAGAAAACTACCAGTGATATTAAAGAAATTCAGGATACAACGAAACGTATTTTAAAATCTTTGTACAGCGAAGCTCAGTATGGAGAGAATGTAACCTCGGATTCTGATAGTGACGTGAGTCATATGATAATATCAAATATTAATAATAATACAGTAACAAGTATACATAATACAGAAAAAAGTTGAGCAAAAATTGTGAAGTCTCTATTATTGATATAACAAACTTTGAGATTAATTAGTTTACAATGTTACATGAAATTGGAATGAAAAGGAATATAAACATTGCATATAACATTCTTGCTACGTATAAAAATATATTGAATTTGGTATGCACCCTTTGTAGTTGTATACCATAGATGGAACACCAGTGGTAAAGAAGAAAAAACATAATGATCATAAGCCTGAAAGAATCTTAGTTATAAAGAATAAATGGAAACGTATTCTATCAGATCAATGGATTATTGGCATAGTACTAGAGAACAGTTCAAATGAGTAAGTACAAGTAGTGTATATGTAGGTACAAAATAAGATTTTGATTTTCTATGATTTAATGTACTTTACCATGGGTAATCAAATGAAATCAGTTTTCCATATAATTCAACTTTTCAAATCCTTTTATTTCACAAAATAATTATTGTCATTTTGTATTTCTAATTTATAAAATTATAAGGGATTAAATTTTATTACATTGTATCAGTTTATAAGCTACTTCCATCTCACAAAGAACTTTGTTTCATTTGCACAAAATCTTTTAATACTGGAAAATTGTTCCATTATAGCCTTAAGTACTGCACAGTGTGGTATATTTGTTATTAAGTTATTGTAGAAATGCTTATTTATTGTGAAAATGTAACCCTGCTTAACTTAAATACGTTTTTTATAGGATATGCAAGTGCTAAAAAATTTAAAATTCATGGATTCCTATATTCTTGTATTTGGAAGCCATAGAATTTAATGTATCTTAATAGTACAATATTGTTATATACCATATATTTCCTTGAGTCAGTACTATTACCATTTGTACAATGGTAATAAAAACTATTATAACAATATTTTATATTAACATATTTATATTTATATACACAGAAATATATACATGTAAAGTTGGAGAAAATATAAATGTATCTCATGAAATATGGAAAGATTAGGGAATCAATAAATCTTTATAAAGTGCATTATAATCTTTTGCAATTCAATTCCATCGAACAAAGAATAATTATTTTGTTTATATTCAATGGGAATACAAAGTTTTCTATTTCTCACTTTGTTTATAAACAAATGATTTTCGTTTGAGCAGTAGGGATTAACAAAGTGAGAATAATTCCTACTATAGGTTCTTATACATTAAGAAATTCATCATTGTTCATAGCTCAAGTATCAAAGCAATGAGATATTCCCAATTTCTTTTTTCATTCAATTCATTAAAAACTGCTCTTGCATCAGTTTATAACAACTTACAAATATTTTGTTAAAGTTCTCTTAAGTCCTATCATCAATTTATTAGACCGTATTTCGTTTATTAAAAAAGCAGTAGTGTCTTCGCGTACACTGTTACCCTGCACGATCGAATATGTTTTTCTCTTTGTTTTAGCCCTGAAAAGGCATTTCCTATCTAATATTTTCGTTGTAATCAACGCTACTCAAAGAGCGTCACGTAATGCGTTCAAAGAAAAATGAAATTCAGATGCTAAATGCACTTACAAACTATACGAAGTACTGCTACTATTTTTTACATATTAGTACACTGTCTTCGTCTCTCCCAAGAGCGATAAAATCGTCAGGAGAATAATCAAAAAGCACAAAGTCATACCTGAAACGAAATACCAAAGTTTGTTCGTTTCACTGTTATTTCATCTTAAGAGGAAAATTATAATTACTTACCTAAACATCTCATAGAGGTGTTTGATCTGTGATTTAGACAACTGAGTGAAGTAATTTTTTATTACATCTTTTGTTTGGACACCTCTGGTGGGATTCTTCCACTCTGGTTTAATGATGTGGCCTACGTGCGCTTGCTTTATGAGATAATCTTGGTCTTCCTTCAGAGACCATTAACATTCTTCTTAATAAAAGTTCACCTTAATCGTGTAATTCATTTTTCTTCAGAAAAGATACTTACGTGAAGTGTTTCAAATTTCGCAATCACGTCGAATCTCACTTGACACGGTGTACAGAAGTTCACCACCGGTGTCCAGTGCATGTCCAATTCATTGCCAGCTTTCCACTGACACAATAGCCATCGTACAAACTCCTCGAATAGCGGATACCTCGGACCGTGTCGTCCATTTGTTTTTGGATCCTAATTGTATTCAAAGAAGGAAGGAATAATTTCATATTATCCAAAGATCCCCTACCTGTAACCGAAGGTAGGTACATACCCTAGATCTGTAATGCCAAACGATATGAGCTCCAAGATTGCTATGGAATGTATGCGGTAAACTGTGCTCCAATTTGTCTCTGTAAGCGCTGAGCAACCTCTCGAACGGGTGTCTAACGATTAGGAAGCTGATACTGTCGTTAAGGAACCTGTTCAATTCTTCTGCCGTATGTCGAGGATACTTCTGTCTCGCCAAGGAAACTGGTACGGCTTTTGATGCCTTCAGAAATTGTGGACTGTATCTGAAATGATTGATACACCTCGATACAGGGAGGTTCTTGTTAGAAAACTCGATGTCTTACCCAGCGAGCAGATTGAAATTGTACATCCAGGAGGTAGAAGCCGCTTTGAACACGTTGCACCATATCAAATGATACTCTCTATTTACAAGGAATTCCCAGGCGTTCGGCCTATGAAGAGAGTCGTTCCCAGGTCGGTCTAATCCTTCCTCGGCACACTTCTCTGCCAGGAACTTCCTCCTAGCGTACAATCGTTTCTCCGTTTCGGCGTTTGTCTCCTCTTCCATCAATCTTTCCTCCGGCGTTAGGTTCGAATCCTCCTGTCGAAATGAATGTTCGTAAAATTAGACAAAATTTAGAAGGACGAAAACATTTAGACAGTGATAGTAATTATCGTGCACGTTCAGGTGTACTAAACGTTTCGAATCAAGAGGAAACGCTTGTAGGTTTTCAGCCGATTAAACCCGAGAGAGGAAAACCTTTAGAATTCAAAGCTCGCCTCTTTGAAGTCGTGTGTTTCTTGCCTGCTGCGTGTGCACCGACCGACCTTCTTCCACGGCATACACGCAAGGTTAATTCAATTTCCTAATTTCTGCAATTAATCGGGTACGCTCGGTGCCCGCAGTTTGTCCGTATAGTAGCTTAGAATACGCCTACTTGCCGCATTGCAGTTTAATACGCATCGTTGACCACCTTTCTTACAGGAAAAAACTCTTAACAATCGTATAATTATACGATAAAAGTTTCTCCCCATGGGATTCGAAGCCTCGCTCAAATGGAAGTTTACTTTTAATTACTAATGTCGGCTGGGAAAGATTGAAATCAGAGGGAGCTTCCCTTTATTAGTATTTCATTCTCACGAGCTTCGTTAACGTTATTTTGTTAACAAGTTATCCACTTTAATGAAACACGATGCTTCTAAAGTTCACGCTTAAATTGTAAAAACGCGAGGTATCGATTAACCGATGACCGATTCCAAGGTCCTCGGATTAAATAGAATTACAGCTTACGGGTTGCACGATTCTTTCCACTCCAGGTGAGATAAAACACGACATGCTCCTTTGTCGAAAATTCTCTTTTTATTTAATATATTTCTGATAGAAGAGGGTCGATGATATTGAAAGCGGAAATGTCGAAGGCAGAACTACCGGCTTCCGTTTATTGATTCCGCTCTAGAAGCCGAACGTCGTCGTAGACGTCGCGAAAATGGGCCAGACAGCTGGTGTAGCCAACTAAACTTCGCGATCATCCACGTGCACGTGCACCTTACGTGTTCTCCATAGATAGCATCGAATCTGATAGCCCGAAGGACATTTATTAACCCTTTGCGGTTCTAACTCTTCTGACTCACCGCACAATTTTTACTGTTTTTCTCATTGTCAGGTGTTATTTCCACTTTTATTTAGCGCCTTATGTTTATACTTAGATTATTCAATTTTCCAATCGCGAGCTTTAAGCCTTACTAAGACTGGAGATTTACGTTTTGTAAAATACATCAAGATAAGATGTATTTTACATCTTATACCACATACCGCACCCTTCTAATTACTCTACGCTTTGTATTCAAACGTGATTTCATCTTCTAAGAATCAATTTATCATCAAGTACGCATAGTTATGTTTTCCTGTGCTCAATTTATTCAGGTACCGTCAATACGATTTCACTCGATTACGCTCTTCGCGTTTACAATCGTATTCCGCATAGCCTGCGGATGTAACCGATTTTGTTTTCTTTCCTATTCGTTTCATAAGAAATTATACAAAATGATCGGTGTATTCGTTACGATGAGTAATATTTTATTCAGTGACATCATTGCAACACAGGTATTGCTCTTTCACGACGAACGTCTTGCCCTTTAAAAAGAAACCTAATGATGTTAAGTCTGGTGAACGGGGCAGATGTAACTTGGCCTCGTTAATTCCATTCGCGTAGATGTAAAAAAGCATAGGACGCATAAGGTGCGTCCTCGGTTTCGTACGGGTACTGATTGATTCCGATGGACCACGATGCGTACACATTATGTAACATATTTGCAGGCTTACGTAGGCGCTTCGTATGTAGTATCCAGTTGTATAACTTCCTTCGGTTAGAATGTTTTCCCACTGTAAACGTGGCTTCGAGTTATCCGGATCATCGCTGCGTCGCGTCGCGTCATGAAACTTGCCGTGATATTTTTTCCTCTTAAATCAACACGGATACGAAAATACTACCTTGTTACATTTTCCTTTCTTTATAACGCCTGAACGATGGGAGATTAATTCGCGTTTCCCGACGGATACGCAATCGATATCCGGTAAAACGACACCGAACGAGAAAGGGAATCGTATCGCATCGTATCGGCGAGAAATCGATCGGCAATCAACGAAGTAATTATCGAGATTTAAAGGATAATCGCAAAACACCCTTTGCATACTTAAAGGGGCGGTCAGGCAGCCATAGACACCTACATTTGTGTGCCGCATTGCGCCTGGAACTTTGCCAATCTATGCTAGCATTGCTTTACGTAAGGAGACCATTTTCAACCTCTTCTGCACAGGGGTAAAAAAAGAGTGAAATTACTTTTCTCGAATTATCGAAAGCCACAAGACAGAAGGTTTCAAATGATCTGTAAATAATCAGAATTTACAAACTACTAAATACGTTACAACAGGAAGAAGCGTTTTTATATCTATGTATACGTCCGCGAGTGTACTCTGAAGATAACCCCGGTTATCCAAACCCTTCCACGTTATCACCAGTCAAAATTCCAGCTAAAAGCCTTCAATTATCTCTCATTAATAATCCATAAAATACACGAAGACGCGTCAAACAAAGTACAACCGGAAGAGGTGTTTTTATATCTGCGCGTCCATGAGTGTCCCGGTAAAGATAGGCCACAAACTTATCCAACTACCCTTTTCACAGGCAAAATTCAAGCCCTATATCCGGTCGATAATATTCCATTCTAAAATAACATTATATAAATAAAAGATCATCCCTCGAGGATATTTCCTCGAAGGAGGACATTGTACAAAAGATCCGTCTTTCTAAAGAAGATCGTGCTTGATATTCTTCCAGAATGATTCTTCTCTAGAAAGCAGTCCACCTAATTTTTTGCTGGTCTGAATTAGAATCTTAAAACTTTTGAATAGTTGTACCCTAAATTCAAGCTTTTCTTTTCTTTCTCGAAGAACAAAAGGGGTTGAATAATCGAACTCACCTCCAACAAAAGGCCTTGTTGCGTGTTGTTGCTGGTGTCCTGACTCGATAAAGCCAACACCAATAACGTGAGGATACCAGCAGCTAGTAGCGTTCGTCGTATCACCGCGAACACGTGTCGTCGTGGGGTCATCTTCTCCCTGTGGACGATCTTCCTCCTGTACTCATAGCGAACTGAAACATTCGATGTAATATTCCTATCTTTCTCCTGGATTGCGAAAGATGATCATGGAAACAGAAAACGAACATTTGCATTGGTAATTCACTTTAGACTTTAGAAGAGGCTGACGGTAGAACGGACAGTTGGATACTTTTTTTTTCTGATCCTTAGTTTTCTCGAGATGTAATAAATGAAACTAGTAAATCTTATTTAGGAATTGTTCAAGTTCGGAACCAAGTTCGAACGGAACTCCTTCGGTAGGTACAGTTACTTTTTCGTAACGTCTAATTTTTGCAAGCGATAATTGCTCGCTGGAAACGTTAATTATACTTAGTAGAACAAACAGACGTGAAAAATGACGGTAAGAAAAATAAAATACTTGACTACCTATGTACAGTTTCGTAAGAGGTTTATCGAAGTGCATTATGCATACACGTTATAAACAGTTTCAGGAGTTGTCACGTGTTCGTTTCGTAAGGGTGTGTTTGACAAACCTGTTGAAAACCCTAAAGTGTAGCAATATTGTAGAATTAAGTTTCGTTTGAAAGCTGGAAACTATAATATAACAAAATCTTTATCCCTTTCAAAGTGATTTTCTAATGCTATTGCTAATTAGATTCGAAACTTTAGAAAAAATCAAACTGCAAGTATAATACGAGGGTGTCATCGATACGTTATCGATAGTTTTGCGAAAGTATCGGATGACTATCGATACCGATCGATATTCAGAATAATTGCGAACTGTTCGATAGAAAACTACACCTCGTGGTCAGGCACCGATAGTATCGATTCGACATCGTTCCAATCGTCAAATATCATTTTTCTTTTACGCAGTAATATTTTTAAAGAGAAAGAGATGTATGTTTGCTTATTCGACAAAAATCCAAGGCCATTGCAGAACAATACATGCAATACTCGTAAAGTGGAACAATAGATTCGAGGATCGATTGTGCTTTATCGAAAAGTTTTTATTAAAGTGCATAAAACGCTCACGCGACCAACATTTAATTGATCAATTCTGTGACACGAACAAACCTTCTACAAATAACAATGCACGTAGTTAAACATAACGTAATACAACATCTTTGTCCAGTAGGTTCAATATAAAATGAATATCATTCGATACAAAGTTTAGAAACTTTGTTTATCTGCTTATATATTATACAATCAGATAAGTCGCAATTGAACGCGGACGAAGAATATTTTAGGTACAATGCAGTCGATTGCAGTCTACTTTGTTTCCTAGGTCAATAGGTCAGAGAATACCTTTTCCTTGTTTTTTTCTTTGTAGCATATAATAAATAAATAAATTTTATTGTTTTAATATTGTATTCGTAGTAGCATCTTAAACATTTCTGTATACGTACTTGGAGCGGACATATGTGCCCCGATGTCAGGATTCAACGATGCATCTATTGCAACCCCTGCACGAAATCCCACGCTTGTCTTCGATTTGCGTTGATTCGTTTGCTGGAGTCAATCTTTGCTGAATGAACACTTTATAAATCAGTATACAATGGTCTTCGTATGGTTTTCTGTACACAAATTCATGACACATGTGACACAGTTGACCAATCGAAGAAAAAATGCGGACGCCACACGATCACGGCGGCATCCTGCAGATTACTAAAGGAGCACACACCGTTGTTCGCGTCGTCTGCTACCAACCGACTAGTACAGCCTCGCTGATTGGCTGACATTTTCGCGGGTCGATTTACCGCTGGACGTTTCTTACGCCTGCGCGGCCTATCAAAATACATGTATTATACCAGTGACTACAAATACAAAAAGACATGTCTTTTGCATTTGTAGTCACTGAACATACTTTGATGTATTTTCTTTTTATAAATTAATTTAATAAAAGTTTCTTAATTATCAGTAAGTGTTTAATTAAGTACATTTATTAAGTATGAAATTTTCATTTTGTTTCAGGACATTAAATAACATCGAATGTTACATGACCATCGATGGAGTCGAGGAAATTGGTGGCTTGTCAATGTTTTGGTGTCTGATGGATGGACCATTTTGGTACAGAACGAATAAGATTCAATCGCATAAAGAAGTTGTAGCTACGATTGTTTTTGATTTACCGAAATTTGATAAGGATTCCTTTTGTGACGCTTATGGTACGATTGCGTACGAAATCAATGAGAAGCAGTATCAAACACCGGTACCTGAGATTCGTCTTTGTGTCGAAGAAACGGTCGATAATAGTTGCGGAATAAAATTTTCGACCGACTTTAATTACAGTATTCTAGCTTTAAAAAGTGTATCGATTGAGAGAATTGTTGGTGTCAAAATCGAAGGAAATCTCGAGAGAGGAGAACGTCTTTTAGGATTCTTAGAAAAAAACTATTTCTTAGAAATCTGTGCCGATGTTTACGTAGCCAACGCAACCGGAAGCTTGATGCACTGTTTAATCGAGATACTGCCTATTGTCAATGGAGAAGCAAGGCTGAAAATCTTTTCAAGGTAAAAACAACTATTCTACGATGTTACTTTTCGTTGGAATTGCATATATAAATGCTCGTGTAATTACAGATCGGCTTATCAGATGAATATAATATTACGGCTTCTACGAGATCAATTTCCAGACATAAGTCTCCCGGATAACGATAATTCCATCTATGCAGCGATGGTTCTTGTAGAAGAATTGAAATTACATCTTAAAGATGCAAGCATCGCCGAACGGCAGATGGCGAGAATAAGAACCGATCTGCTTATCTCGTGAATACGATAAAACAGATTTCATCCAACGCGAAAGTTAATTATAAATTTTCTAATTGAAATTATTTGCATAGTAAAAAGTTATCGAAGTACATACGTGCAAATCAACCTACGCTTATTGAGATTTATCGGATAGGAACTATGTATGGATATGTATATATGTATGCGTTGTATATATTATATACAGATTATATGAATGTATTATATTAATGATATTTAATTGTTAAAATTAAATAAATCAGTACTAAGAATTTCGCACTGTTACTTCGTTCCTAGCTCCTGCTCCTAGACAATAATATCAGGATAGCATGGCACAGGTAGTAGCATCGTAATTATTGCGTTACAGTCGAAAACCGGTTTATTTACTACTACTTTTACTTGAATATCGTCATACAGGATATTCTCTGTGACTACAGATACAAAAGGACTCGACGTGCTTTTGTTCTCGAGGGGTCCCAGGCACCCCAGGTGCTTTCCTTGTATTCCTGCATCCCTTACATCCCTACATCACTTACATCGCTGCATTCTTTACATCCCTGCAGTGACTACAATCTCTGCATTCCTTACATCCCTGTATCCCTTACATTCCTTACATCCTTGCATCCCTTACATCTCTGCATTCCTTACAACCCTGCATCCCTTACATCCCTACATCCCTTACATCACTGCATCCTTTACATCCTTGCATCCCTTTTGTAAGCATTATATCATAGCGTCCTCTGGGGGCAAAAAAAGGAACTAAATCACGCAGAAATTTTGGCCCTCTTGCGGGAAAAATGTGAACTAAAATCTCGACGTCGAATCAGCGCCATCTGGTTTCAAAAAAAGGAACTAAAGTTTGCCGAAATTTTGGCCCTCTAGCGGCAAAAATGTGAACTAAAATCTCGACATCGAATCAGCGCCATCTGGTTTCAAAAAAAGGAACTAAAGTTTGCCGAAATTTTGGCCCTCTAGCGGCAAAAATGTGAACTAAAATCTCGACGTCGAATCAGCGCCATCTGGTTTCAAAAAAAGGAACTAAAGTTTGCCGAAATTTTGGCCCTCTAGCGGCAAAAATGTGAACTAAAATCTCGACGTCGAATCAGCGCCATCTGTCGGCAAAAAAGGGAACTAAATTTTGCAAAAATTTAAATTTAAAATTATTTAATCATGAGACTTTACTTACCTTTACTTACCTTTACTTACCTTTACTTACCTTTACTCGAATCAGTGGCCATAATTATATTATTTATAATATATTTATTATAAGGGTTGAAAGGATGCAAGGGATGCAGGGAGAATTCAGGAGTGTAAGGGATACAGAGGTATAAAGGGTACAGAGATGTAAGGGATGCCGAGGTATAGGGAATGCCGGCATATACGACATGCAGGAATATAGGGAATGTAGTGATATAAGGGATACAGAGATGTTAAGGATGTAGACATATAAGGGATGCAATGATAAAGGGTTGGGTCTCGTGAGCTTCCACTGATGTCCGATAGAGTGTTCCCGTCTTACTAAAAATCGATCGATAACTTGTCGAGTAGTTTCCGCTGTTTTTGTATAGATGCCGATAGTATGGAATTTAAAAAATTTTAATTTATGGCGGTCTTTTTAAAATACAACTATGTGAATACAATAATGAAAGGGAGTCAAAATTTTGTCTTTTCAGTTGGATATTTTCGCAGCATAAAATTTCAACACGAAATCATAATGAGAAGGAAAAAATTGCGGAGAGACGAGGCAGAGTCTAGGACGGCGGACGCAAAATTTTTAAAAAAATATTTCATAAACGACAACAAGATGACAGTTAATCGTTCAGAATATATTTACAAGAGCAGTACAAAGAATAACGCGATATTACACGTACATATTTGTTACGTACACTAACAAGTAATTGGTAAGCAGGTGAACAGTTTAATTGTTAATCGAGGCACGTGACAATAAGGCATTTCTACAGAGGACAAAATACGATCGTATACATGTAAGGTACTTTTGCATCGTTCTTATTGTTTGAAAAAAAAAAAAAATACTTTTTAAAGTTTCATTTATTAGCGAACCAAAGACTGATACTTGATTTATATTTCAAGTAGAATAACACCGAAATAGTCGATATGTAATAAACATGAAGTTTAGTCGTAGAGACGTGAAACTTAATACAAACGACGTGGAACTATCTAACTGGCAGCTCCTCGGCTGATCTTACATGTTTACAATCGTATAAATTTACATTAGTGGACGTCACAATGAAAGTTGTGTTAGTACGTCGGTGCAAAAAATGCGTATCAGTGTTATCATCGCTTCTCAGCGTGTCTCGTTACACCGATTATACAAATAGTATACCACATTGTTCGTAAAGAGTGTGTGTGCACGGATACATGGTAATCAGATTATCGCTAAATCAAGTACGAGATCGAAGAAGTCGAGATGAATGATCGAGCAACAAGAAGACAGGTACAAATTGTACAACACGTCGTGCGATGTTGTATTTTATACAGGAAAACTGTGTAATTTTTTTTCTCTGTCAATAAAATAGAGATAGAAAGAGAGACGTAACTGTAACGATTGATACAGGAAGAGCGTCAAAAATGATCCATGAGTACTTTGAAAAAAGAAAAAAAAATGAAATATAATTAAAGTTAGTATCGAAGAGAGAAAGCATGTAATATGGAACATGTTAAAGGTTTCTTTTACACGTTTGGAGACACTGAACAACGAAGATGCACATTGTTAATGGGGAAGAAACGTTCACAATTATGAAACGATGAATGAAACATTGTTGGATTAGAGAAAAGAATTTACAGTAGTCACAGACATATCACGATGTTAGTTAAATTACCACTGATTTGAACGTGTGCGAGTTTCACTTACGATCATTTAATGGAATCGTAAAAATGGATTCTGATCAAATTCTTAATGTAACATACTTATTGTTTGTAGTAGATTCGCACACGTTCGCAGACACAAACGCACAGTTCATACAACGATACATACGTACTTGTTCTACTCGTATAATTATATTAAATTGTAACATATGAGCTGTTTATTTCTTTTTGGATCGGTATCGAAACAAGTAAATCACACAACTGCTACGGAATAAGAAAATCGAAATTTTACAATGTGTTCTAACTTTATTATAAGATAGAAAATGAATTTCTTCTATTTTAAAGATGGACCACGTTACATATGTTACAATTCAATGGTCTTTTTTTGTCTTTTTCTTTTTAATAAAAACAGTGGGACAGATAATTCTGTAAGTATAGTCATGGGAAACGTAGTATATTTGTAAATTGGACCAAAGAGCTTTGTATAAAATACTTCAACACTTTTAAACATTTATATAATAACGATAACAATGAAAATTAAATCACAGTTGAAATATTTCATACCGAGCTCCGAGTTCTAGTTTCTTTTCCTATATATTTCTATCATATTGTTCGCTAGTGGCTTTACAATTATACTGTAATGTTTCCACTAACTATACATTGTGTACTTTTATGTACATATATGACCCAACGACTTCTTTTTTTTGGTCGCACACATACCTCTCGACATCATATCCGGTACCAAAGGAACTCGAATTCATTTTATATGTATATCTTTTTCAGGGTAACAACGAACCGTTAGAAAAATACTTCCATTTCTACTACTCAGTTTGAACAAGCCTGATGCTTGTGCGAGCTGGCAAATTAGTACAACAAACAATTTATTACAAAACAAGGAAAATGGATATTTAATGGAGAACGTTTAAAATACTGCGAAATATAAAAACCAAGTAAAATGTATTCTATGGGAAACATCATATCATTATGCACTTGATACACTGAAATATAGCACAATGTGTGTTTACAATGTTCCTCGGGGGCGCGCCTATGTATATGCACGTAATTATGTGTTTCTGCATATTGTTCGTGTACGTGTGTGATTGAGTTTGTGATGTACACAAGTGACCGTACGAAATAATTTTTTTTCGATTATCATCGCTTGAATTTCAATAATAATCATCATCATACTGACCGAGCAATAGGCGATACGACGGGTATGATCGTTCATGATCGATAATAATAATAATAATATTAATAATACAAATAATAGTAGTAATAATAGTAGTAGTAACGGTAGTAGAGTAATAATAATAGTAGTGGTAATGGTTGTGTGGTAATAACGGTAAGAGTAATAATAGCGAGACAACGATGATAATGATGATAATCACGATAGATTGTTATTGTTATTATTATTATTATTATTATTATAACGTATTGACAATAATATAACATGTAACAACGACCGGATATGTCGAGCACCAAAGAAATACGCGTTAAATGTTATCACGTTTAAATCGGGCAATGGCGAGTACTTTTAATAATGATTTTATACACATCACAGAAATATTAATATACTGTATAATTTCAACGAAAAGAAAAAGTTCAAAATCCCTGAAGAGATTTGGAAGGATCAAAGACTAAAAAATTTGATACAGTAAGGTAGCAGAAAGAAAAGTAACTAAAAATTAATTTTAAGTAGCATTAATATTGCACTAGTATTCATCCTTGAATCGAGATCAAAATGAAAGAAGCGACTCGTAGGTGCCCGATTTTCACGCGACAAATATGCCGATACCATTCTACATACTCGGCCATATTTTTAATCTATTTTCTGTCGTTTTAGGTGTACATTCTTCAACGAAGAAACAAAATCAGAGAAAAGATTCATCTCGCGGTTCTGTACAACGATCTTGACGATCAATACCGATTACGAGCCTGTAAACCAAGAGTTTTCGGATAATCTGGGAAGCAGAAAACAGCAAACAGGAGAGAAATAAAAAGAAAGAGAAAGAAGAAAGAAACGGAGGCAACTTGAACGTAAAATAATAAAAATCGGTTCGTCTCTCTTGAGGATCGGTGAAATTCACGATAATGGCACTATACAAATTACGAAAAAATCTTATTATTCTCTCCGCTTATCAGCACGGATCGATTAGTCTACTTAAACGCACAACTATAATATACGCCATAATAGTTTAATATCTATAGCACGTTACGCGGTTAAACTTCGGTATTACATACAGTACGTGTGTCTGTGTTTGTCTGTATTTGTGTGTTGTCTATTTAAAAACCTTTATACACCATTTTTTTCCTTTACTCTTTTTTTTCTCTTAATTCTTTTTTTCCTCCCTTTCATTGTACCCCGCTCGACGTTCGATGGGTCGCTCTTTAACAGTACAACGTAAACGATCTTTTCTTATAATTGTACATATACAAAGCGGGGCATTAACTTTGTGCATAGAAAATGTTTCTGCTATTTCTAACAATATGGAAGAATATTATTTATAAAATAATTTACTGTTAGAAAAATATTGAATAGGAGATATAAGTAATTTAACAATTACAATATTTATGACTTATTAAGGCTAAGAAAATAGTAATATAATATCCTTGAAATCTCCATTTACAGAAGAAACTATTATTAACACATTACAATCTTCACACACCATACAATTTCATCAAATAATATTCTTTCATATCTTGAAAAAAGAATAGGAGAAACTATTTTCGATGTACAATCCTCTGTACATATTACATGTATCGTACAAATAACAGTATCGTTATGCCTATAATATTTAGAAAGTATATTAATAACCATACAAGTAGTCCCGTGCGTTTTCAAGCTTCGATCGATCATGTGAAAAAGAATCTCTTCGTGCGAGGTTCATCCTATATATTTATATACCATATACATACATATATATATATATATATATACGTAATTTTTTTCTTATTTCATTCATTCTTTTACCCTATTTTATTTACAGAACGAATCAACATCGAATGACGGTCAAACCAGCCAGAAAACGTACGGACCGATGGTTCACGATAAAATAGTGGTGTGTATTTTGGATCACCTTTAAAAACGTGATGCTACGTGGCTTTACAGATATGTTCAGTATTTAAAACTTACTCTTATATACGCGCATGTATCTGTTTGTGTATGTGTATATACATATAATTATGTACGTTCATGTACTTCGCGGTGAAAACAGTTGTGGCTAGTATGTTCGCTTAAATTTTCTGAATTTTCCTTTATATACAGTAATGCTCCGTTAGTGTTCCAGCGATTGCTCACACTGCAGTATTAATATTAATAATATTAATTCAGTGTGAAGTAGAAAATTTAAAATTTCAATGACTTTTATCTCGGTGGGCCGTTAACACTTGCTTCATCGTTAATGAGATGTATAGACTCCACAAAATTTGCGACCACTCACCGAGCATTACTGTATTGTTTTTTATTTTATTTTTTTTTTGTTACAGTTTTACGACCTGTGTGCGAGAGTTAACCGATACTTGTGCATCTTTGCGACCCTGATTCACCGTTCACACCATTGACTCACAGGGGTCTTCGCCTCTCGAGTTACAACGTCGTCGAATTCGGACGCTCGATTCGATTTTTCGTGACTCAATTGCACGAGTTTAACAACGAGGACAAATAGAGAGAAATTCTTAAGTTTTCCGATAAGTTCGTTCGCTAATTTAACGTGGCGAACGATCGTAACACTTTATCATCGGGACGGTTCGTTTTCTATGTAAATTGATGGTGATCGTGAACGAATAGGAGTTTTGAGACTGAAAATTTCTAACGTTTCACCATCATAGCGAACGAATTCCTATATTAAAAACGTTCTCCAACAAAGTGTTTCTACAGTAAACGGTGAAACTCTATGTTCTTACTAAGAATCGAATAGGAAGAGCCCCGTTTCAAAATTGTACTCTTTCAATTCAGATCGTTTCAAAGTTTTCAAATGGAAAAATGTCGCTTTAAAATACCTTGATTCCCGACAGTAGAGTTCGCAACGCGATTCGTCTCGAAGGCACAAAAGGTTAATCAATCGATTCGTTAAACTAAATTTTTTTTTTCTTTCTATATTTACAACTGTCTCTCTACGCTCTCTTCTATTCTACAACATCGAAGCGTCAAAGTTGTTCCGAGTATCTCGTGAATTATTAATCTTATTTCGAATATTCTGATACGCCCGAGTGTATAAAAGATTATTTTTAAAATGATTAATATCTTTTTAAGATCGCGCGGTATACGAATATTCGAAATCGAAACTACACACGCAAATTCTTCGAGATCGTCGAAGAATCGAAAAGAAGGTGGAAGAGGAGATAAGGGAGGGATGGAAAAATCGAAACGAGCATCCGTTTAAGTTCGTACACTCGTGTGCATAGATGATTTTCGCCGATTAAGGGTAGAGCGATGGAAGGCGTTCCCCACCTCTCGTCTGACTGATTCGGGTTCGCTTTCGGCACAGTTCGGCTCGCGTCGGCTGTTTAGCCACTCCCATTACACTTCCCTTCGCCGAGAAAAGGCTACTATTCACACGACTGTACGCGCCCAATAAAAATGTTCACTTAACGATCATGTCCAACAAACTTTGCTCCCGTACAAAAGCTCTACCTGGTTTTCTACGTTTATTCTCGTGGTCTAATTTAAATTGCATACGACAACATGTTCTAAATGATGGTCCATTTCGTTCACAGCGGTTCCAACAACTTCAATAGTCTCTGAGTTTTCAACTACTGTATATAATATATATATATATATATATATATAATCGACGTCACTTTACGTGTATATATATATCTCAATATTTCTTTTCGTTTGTGTATCTCAGGCGAGCACAACCGTACACCTCGATATTGTTAGAGAATAAAAGGAAACCTTTCTTTTTTTATCATCTTCATTTAGTTTATACAACTGAAACGAGTTCCGAGGATCCTCAATTTCCAATAGAGTGAACTCAATGACGGGGCGTTTTATGAGTCTTCCTTCAACCATACTTCTCTATGGTAGATCAAGAAATATATATATATGTGTATATAACAGTTAATAAATAAGTAAATAATCTCTGATTAACATTAATCACACTGGTAACAAGTTATAAATTGTAAATTGTTAAACATTTAACAAGAGCTTTTAGAGGACTGAAGATATACGCTCCAATTTGTTCTCTTCTTCGCACAGGTTTCGGTTGTGCCCGCCAAGAGGGAGAGATAGAGAGATGCGATGAGATGAAAAAGGGATACACGTACGAATTTGTCGCCTGTGTACTTGTGTGTACATATGTGTAACTTACGCATATTTCGTCATATTAAAAATATACATTAAAATGTACGCACAATTTATCGTTAACGTACACCATTTAACAAGTTCCCTACCTTTAGAGGTACCACTACGTATCATTAATTTTTTTTTTCTCGTGTGTATCCTTACAATAAAATAGATCGGTAAGCAAATGTAATCCTTGCCCTGTGCTTTACGCATCGCGACGTTCACCTTTGTAACAAGATCAAAAGGTGGATCGGTGGATCGACTAATAACAACTTCTCTCAAGCAGATTAATGGAGAAAATAAATTCTAATTACAGTTTTACGAAAGAATAGTATGCAATACACGACTTATAACACTGTATAAATGAATTTTGTGCTTCATGCAAAGAAGAACTGATTCTACATATATACACTATTGAATCGTAAGTTTCAGAAATGAAACAAAGACAAAGAGAGATAATTTTAATTTATATATAAAATGATGTATTTATACGTTTTATGAGTAAATTTCAAACTTAGGATCAATAATGTACTCGCTGGTTATACAGGATCGCTTGTGCCTGAAATAGCCATAAAAATCATTTAAGATTTTCAATAGAAATTTTCTTATTTATTACAAAAATCAGTAATGTAAAACTTTGTGCAAAATGTTCTTATCATACGAACAAACGAAGCACAAAATAATGAATTCGAAATGCTGCTGCCAAGAAATGGTTGTACAGTATCAGGTAATTGATAATATAATTAACAAGTAATTATATTATTCGATGATCCACCTGTTACGATTTAAGATCTAGAACCAATGCAAAGTATCGCAGATTATCTTTCAAGGATTTAATTCAGGCATGTACACTTAAGTTCAGAGAGATATATATATATATAATATATATATATATATAATATCAGTTCAAATACAATAAATTTTGCATCAATAGGAAAATGTTTAATAACTAGTGGAGACATATATATATATACATTATACTTTTTTTTTTAATACATTAAATCTTACTTTTTTTCTTTATGAAAAATAACAATTTCTTTATACTTTTTTTTCTTTGATAAAAAAGTGTGTTGGCTAAGAGATTGCACTTTGTGATCATCTTAAAAATTTGTGATTAATCATTAGTGACTATACATTGTATCTTATGTTTCGCACACCGATTGTTCGTACAGTCATCAGATACGTTTCTAATATACGTTAGTAAAGAAACAAATTAATATCGAAGATTATATGACTCTTTTTCTTGTTTAACGTACGCATATATAATCTTCGGTTACAATATAATATAGACTGACTTCCCAGGTTGCCGATTCATCGAGAGAACGTTTTAAAACAGAGTTCACAATTCCTCTAATTGTAATATAGGTACAACAAACTTTATACTGTCCCACCCTGTACTACTCTACCATCACTTTATCTCTTGCTTCTTAGTTTTTATTTCATTTCTGTATCTTCTCACTGATATACTCTTCTTAACACCAAACTCATCGACGAGTTATCTTGTGCAGACAACATGGGTAAGTCAACCCGAAGGAGGGCCACAAATGGTGCCAGGCACTATTTATTCATATACCGTTTGTGTATTCCATTAATTACGTTAATTAATTACATTAATGTACCAAATACGACTCTTGAGAGCAGTTTCACACCAGGATATATCCTGAGATTGAGTAAAGCATAGGCTGAGACCATCTCAAAGCGGTTTAATTTAGGAAGAAGACAATTCTGTATTTTACAATTGCAACCCTCTCTTGCCAAACGATTATCATTTTCTCTATAGAAATATTTTTACAACGTATGTACTTTAATACATATTCTTTTTTTTTATATATATATATATATTTCATTTTCATTGTGATTCTAATTATCATAGAGAAATTGTGTGCAATGAGAGAATTTAACCTAAACACTGATTTAAATGAACTTGCTGGTTCTCATTTAACATTACTATTTGATGATACATGCTTGCATGAAACACAAGCTCTCGTTGTGTATGATTTAGGCTTTAAGGGTTGCAAAGTTTCTTCCTTCCGTGTTACCTCTTTTTCTTTCTTCATATCAAATGTGCAAAATACTTGTGGAAAATGTATATAACATATGTACGTATGTATACATATGCGAGTTCGTGTGAATATACCTTTTCTTTTTTTTTTTTTTTAATAATCAACGCTATATATAATATGCTTATTTCACATATAATATGCATATATCTCGTCTATTACCTCGTAATAATCAATATATTAATTTCCGATTGTGTTTTCTACAGTAATTATTTTGAGTACAGCAGCCGATTATCATTTATCAGTTTTATTAGCGGACATAGACCGTTAATTAGTTCGCTAAAAAAAGAAAAGAAAAAGAGAAAACCTTACTATTTAAGGACAAATCATTGACACTTAATGAATCGTTAAAACGAAGATTAGACGATCTACGATACGTATATATGTATATATATAATATATTCTTTATAATAAAAGTTAGACACGATCGATTCTGATCGTTTAAAATAAAAGTACGGTTTTCATCAAAGGAAAGAAATGTTGCGATTATAAAAATTGTAAGACAAAATTTATACACTAATCGAATATCATTATTCTCTGACTAGGCATTCAATTAAGAGAGAAATTATGTTTATCGCTCTCGGCATTCGTGTGTAAAACATCAATTAACGGATTATGCCGCGATTTGTCTACCTACCATAACGCACAAAAAAAAAAAAAACAAGTAACAAAGTACAATTATTTTGTAAATCTCTAAACCGTAAAATCATAGACGTTCGCAAGCTCTTAAAAATTCGGTTGTCGATGCACTTATCCCCCAAAATGCCTTGCTTCCGGTTCAATTTAACATCTCTAATATATTGATTCCTTTTCCTTTTTTATGTTCAAAAAGGAATAACCTCGCCCCAGCGACAAGTATCAAAGACACAATATGCCATATCACGAAGAAAATGACAATGAATTTATGACATATATACAAACAACTTCGTATTATATACATGAATATATATGTATCTATATATTTATGTATCCATAACATATATATACGCGCATATATTATATGCGTGTACATATACATATATATATATAATATACGTGTAACGCTTCAACATTATGGCACCGTATTTAATCGTCAAACAAATGTGTTTTTTTTTCTGTGTTGTGGGTGGACTTTAAAATATAAACAAATTTGTGTTTCCGTCCACCAGTCAGGCGGACTGCGAGGATCGTTCTCACATACGCGCCTAAACCCAAACTGGTCAAACGTGTGTGTACATAACAAGTTTTCAACTTCGAGTCCTGGAACTTCTCTCACAAGCACTATACGCCGTTGTACGTAGAGGTATGAAACGATCGAGCGTAACCGTACGATTGACATTAAGTCGCCCAGCCCTCAGTGATCCTGGAACGTTTCATCAACGGCCCGTTTTCATAGTCCGAGTTATTTCCACCGTTCCCACCCGCGTTCGAGTGGCTTGTTCTGATATCTGCGACGGTACCGTTACCTGGTGACGGTAAGTTCGTCGGTGTTATACTACCAGAATGAGATGGCGGTGGATTACTGCTCGGTCTGCTCGACACAAGATTCAACGATTGTGGCCCAGGATGAGGTACATGGTGCGGGGGTGGTCCACCGGTACTGGACGACGGTCCAACGTTCAGAGTTGTGTGATGAAGATTACTGGTATTGCTGGGTCCACTGCTGCTCGAACCACTGTTTCCACCATGAGGATCTCTTGGCGGACTGATCGGTTCACTTTTTATTTTCACTGGTAATGGCGACGTAGCTGGTGGTGGCGTACTACTCGACACAGCTAGATGAGGAAGACCACTGTAATTAGACAATGAAAAATATCATGAAACAGTCGCAAAAACTTTTTGCTCTTTATTAGAAAGTTTCTGAACCACTTTATCTTCTTTCTAAAAACATAAGTATGAGTAAATATGCAATGAGAATGCTTACGTAATTCAAACACGCTACAAATCACTATCCACACAGGGGAAAAAAAACTATAAAACTATAGTTTTCTTCCATAACAATAATTATGAAATATGATTTACCTGATGCTGGACATGGTGGCTGCCGAATACATTGATAAGTCATCAACGTACCTCTGATGAGACCATGCTAAACTCCCAAGATCTGTGGAATAATCCGTTGGTCCAAAGCTAGAATATCCAGCTGGAACTGATGGTGTCTGTAGTGCCACTACTGGTGTATTCAATGTCGATTGCGCATGACCACTCTGTGTATCATAACAGAAAAGAGATCTTTCAACTGTTTGTAATTCTTAATACCTTCAATAACTTTTATCATCGAAACCAGTCAAATACAGATCATTTTTGCAACTTCACTAATTCATTACCATCATCATTTTCAGCTATTCAAACGTAACACTGATTTATGATTGTATTCAAATGAACCGAATACAATGTACTTACATCATAACTAGTGTCTTCAGAAAGAGGTTGCGTAAGGGGTGTTGGAATAACTACTCGAAGATTAGTCCTATGAGGATGAGGCGGTGGTGGTGGAGGCGGAGGTTGTGGCGAATGTCTAGATGGATTATTGCCTTTATTTGCAATGCCCCCTCCGACTCCTAACGCCGGTGAAGGTCCAGGACTAGGTGAACCTCCTAACGGTGATGCTGATGGTGGATAACCATTGCTCATTTCCAACATCCCTCCGGGTGGATATACTGAACAAAAGAAAAATAAATGATCGATACACGGATATATTGCTTTCATTGATTTTGTTCGATGAGAATAGGATATTAACATACCTGAGTCTGTTTCAGAAGACGACGGTCTTGGAGAAATGCTGGTATGCGCCATTTGAGGACTAGATCCAAGTAGAGATTCGCCATAACTATTCACTGGTACGGATACAGGTAGAGTGTAATTAGATTGTCCCTGAAATTGTAGTAAATTAACAATGACATTAATATTGATCACCACAATCTGGTAAGGTCTTCAAGTTAAAATCTTCAATCCCCTTGCCCACTTCTGCGAGGTAATATCATACATACAAAGAAAAACAAAAAAAAAGTGAAAGAAATATAGAATATACGATCAGAGGAACCAAATGAAGAAATAAAAACAGCAATGAGTATAATCAGAACCCTCTGTATGGAATTTTAAAGACAAGTACATTCTCTTCGTTATCTGTTGCTTGCCAAAATAATTATGAATACCGCATTAAACGTTACGAGGTGAGCTAAACGCAATAAGCTAAGCAAATCGGGTGAAAAACAGATTAACATCTCGCAGAGATTCGAGTTGAAAAGTTTCCGATAACTGGCTCACAAACGAACGATCAGAATGTTTAATAAACTTATGAGTTGTATCGCGATAACAAATTAAACAGTGCGAATTAAATCGAACCGCGTCACTGACAAATTGCTTGATAGCGAGCTGTTAAAAGCTAATAAATATAATCACGAGGACTAACGAATTGCTCCCAATCATGTGAAAACTCGGAGGCAGAGGTTCCCAAAGAGAAACATCAATACCAACGGTAAAAATCTATGGACTTTCAGGTACCATAATTCGAAATTTCAATGACGGTTAATGCAAATAACAAAAATACAAAAAAAAAAAAAAATCTGGAATTAAATGCAGCTTCGAGCGTGCAGAACATCCGAATGTAACTTTCTCTCGAACGTCTGATGGAAATTCGACTGTGACCCGTACAAGAGCATCGGGGACGACACCGATCGGTGTGGCTGGATTATACTTACCCGAGTGCCGTTATGCTGGTGCCTCTGCATCATCAGCTGAAACTCCTCGTCGATCTTGGTGTATTTGGCTTCGGTGCGCGGTGTGAGATTGTACTCGATCGCGTCTGGCTCCGGACTTTCTGGAGACATGGCACCCTTATGTTCCTTCTTGTTGAGTGCCTGCAAGTGTCAGCAGACAGGTTCACGTGACCACACCGCCCGAGGGCACTCAACCTTCGCATGCACGTTAATTTAGCGCTAACAGCGGGACTAGCCTCCTCTAATCTCGCCTTTTCGTACGCCAATGGCCATCTCTGTGTACTTAACCATTCGCATCTAGCTGGTCGTGTGTGATCATACGGGACCGTGTCACGCGATAGTGTCCATGGTCGTATACGGATCTGGCTGTCTGTAGCACACACGACCATCACACCACGTGATGCTCCAAGTAATTAGGGGACCGGGTTTCTTTTCTTTGCCATTTTACTTTCGTTTGTCTCGTATGGAGTTTGTACCATCATCATGGAAATAGTTCAACAATTTGGCACATTGGTACCTTGGATAAGTGATTAGGGATTAGGTACACGAGCAATTAATAAACACACGATCCTCTAATTTTTTCGAGCACCACAGAGTACGAAACGTATATATAAAATAGTGTTTGAACATCGTTCAGACTTAGTTTATTCTACATTAGACGACAGTCGTAAAGTTACTTCGCTTCATTCTCTTTCCTTTCTGTTACTCACCGTGGCCAGTTAAATATTGCAACGAGACTCAATTTATTATTTACGATCAATGAACCAACGGCACAATTACTTTCCTCCGATCGATAATAGATACCTTTCTCCAACAACTTTTGTCATCGATACGTCTATGTAACGATAACGCATCTCGACGATGACATTTAATATAAATTATAATGTAAATTTAATCACAAAATAGCGAAAATCAAAAAGAACATGACAGAGGCACCGAGATAGTCAGTTCCTTCTACGTATCTCGTAAATTCATAGTTCTATTTTATGCATCATAAACATGTACCTCCAAACTTCCTTGAAAAAAAAAAGAAAAAAAAAGAATAAAGAGCCGGCAACACGTAATTCGTCCTTTACGAAACAAAAGTTTCCAAAATCCTCGTGATACGGAATATTCCGTCATTGCCACTTGTCTGTTCTCAAAACTTGAACAGCTTATTCGCTAATTCAAAAAACTCGTCATTTTCTGACAAATAAAAAGTAATTAATCATCTAAATTTAATTGTAATCACTGTAATTTTAAATCTTGTTAAACGTATGATTCAGAAACTCGTCTGGTATATTAAAATATTAAATAAATAAAAAAGTGAAGAATCACGGGCTACTGATAATCTTATTATAAAAATGATAGTCCCGAAGATATATGTATATAAAAAAAAATGTTTCGGACTATTACGAGAGAAAGATGAGAAGAAGCTTTGAAAATAATGTTTACACTCGAACTGTAAGAGTCTGAGAAGATAATCATTATAATTACGTTCGCATAATAATATTTGCCTTCGAATAATCACTTTTCAAGATCGAAATAAACGCAACTATCGTTCGCTAGTTTCTTCTTTGCCAATTTGTCCTTTTTTATTTTAAACTGAACGACTTAAACACATCGTGTGTAACCACTGCTTCTTCTTTTTCTTCCTCTTCTCCTTACGAAGGAGATGTGTATTCACCTTAATCGGCCTTGGAAATGCAGAGACACGTTTAAACGTACTCTAACATATTATTTAAATGAACGTAAAACGAACGAGTTTTTTATTTTTTATTCAGGAGAAACATCTGAATTTAAGACACGTCCGTATGGTTCGCGGAGAAAAAGAAAAAAACTCTTCGATATCTAAAACGAAGAATCATGTACTCGAGGACAATGGGATGGAAAACTTTGTGGATTGAGAGAGAAAAAAAAATGATTTTTCAATGTGTCAATATCAGAAAAACAACACTATAGAAAATTAGCGATGATTCTCACACGAAATTGTAATAATATGTAAATTTCAAGTTATGAATTAAAATTATTCTACGAGTAATTAACGATGCGTAAACCACGAATGTTTATGCAAATATATGTTTTTATAAAATATTTATCCTCTCCAAGTGATACAAAACATTATCCTCATTCACATATTTTGCATATCTTACACGCTTTCAACAATTTATTCCTCATAGTTTCCATATTTTTTACACTTTCTACCATATTATAAATGCATAAGAATTCAGAATTTACCCATCATTGATTAGGTGTAGAATAATTTTCATTAAAATTTCCATACCGTTGCATGCTCTTTATTTTCAAGAATTTCAAGAGTCTGAAGACCTCAAGACATTCGAGATTTTTTAGGATTCGAATACAATTGAAAGCGATTCCAAATTTTCTCCATATCTAAAACGATTATTTACCCCATGCTATCTTCTATTTTTCTCTCTCGCACTATGAAGGGATGGAAAAGTTTTGTTGGAATGTTGAAAATTACTTGTGGAGAAATCGGCTCACCTCGATGATATTCTTGTTGGTGAGGGACTCATGGGGTTCGTTGTACTCGGTGTACTTGAGAAGAACCTTGTCCATGTCGGTGCTGGCATACTGATACAACTTGTTACTCGAACTGAAGATAATCAGGGCGATCTCGCAGTCGCACAGTACCGACAGTTCGTACGCCTTCTTCATCACCCCGAACTTCCTTTTGTTGAAGGTCACCTGTTTCGAGAAACCAAATTCGAAATCATTCACACGGACCGAAAAGAACTCGTTAATCACCGGCGATCAGATCTGATACGAAGATAATGCTTATCAATGAAAAAGAGATTTTTCGCGAGTGTTTATTTTGATAACGATATCAAACAATTAACCTGTTCGCTATCCATTATACAGTTATGCAGTGTTTGTCTGGCAAAAATGATCGGTGAAACATGTTCTTGTTATTACTTATTGTATTGATCAAATTGATGTGTAAATACTTTAGTGTAAGTATTCGATGATATTCGCGATACCGATCGCGTATTTCGAACACTTTATCGGTGTGTGTGTGTGTGATGTAATATACATTCGATGGTAGTTGACCTTTTATTTTGATTTCTTTGATAATTAAACACGCACGCAGTGTAATGCTGAGTAAATATTATATAATGGATACGATCACTCTACATTAATGTGAATCATTGCTACAGTATGATCTACTTTTTGATTAGCCTTTAATACGTTGATTGTTCATCGCAGTTCTTTTTTCTTGAATTCGAAACATCGCGTTGGTCGCCGGCGACCATCATGGTAATGTCACTGATATTTTCAATGATCATTTTTCCGTTTAATCGTAAAGGAATACCTGACGATTCCGTTCGTCCGTGATGCGCGAAATTTGAATCTTCTTCCGACCCATTTTTGTACGGCGTTGTGGAGATGGGACAGCTCTTCGGAACCACTGGATAGAATATTAAAAACACTGTAACAAAAAGGACAAACGGTATTGTTATTTGTGCGTATTTGAATTTTAAATAGAGAAATGAAAGCCCTTAATTTTTCTAGATGAACGTTTAAAAAAAATGTGAGAAAAATGTAATCATTGGAAAGAGGATGTAAACGAAGCCTCCCAGTGTCCGCTTCGTTGAATTTCAGCTTGAAATATTGCCGCGCCTTTTGAATCGGCGGCAACTTTCGAACAAAAGGGCGCGATTTCAACCGGCGTGAAAACAAAAAGGACCGGCCCATAGAAAACTAGAGTGCGAGAGGTGGAGTGTGTATCGTCCTACGAGTTCGCGACAGAACTGGACCATGCGTTCAAGCCTAATGCGAAACACACAAAACACGTGTCTCGTTTTCACGTATCGATTAATGTCCAGCGTACAAGTGAAGTATGTACTTCGATAATGCATGAAATTCGATGGAAAATAACGAGTATTCCTCCTTTCCATTCAACCGTTCCATCGTTCTCTGCACTCTTTTAATGTAATTAAAAAAGCATAACGATTCAGCTGTACGCAAATTTTTGTTTTTTTATCTGCTATCAGTTTATCGTTCAATTTTAATCAAATATCGTGGGATCAGAGCGATGATCCACGTGGCACTCAACGCGTTGAAAACTCTATAATACGTTGAATCACATTCAATATTTTCACGAATAAACGTATAAATTCTATTGAAACACAGAATTCCATTGGTTGAATGTATATATTATATAGAGAGGGAACAGTTTAATTCATTTATTGGGGTTAAATTCGAATATCCTTTGTGAATTGGACAATTCAATGAACGATTCTCTTTGTGATTCATCATCACCCTTATTGTTACGTTTACGGTTTAACTAACAATTCTTTCAAACCTTTTTTTTGTATTTAATATTATTAACTATACATTGTTTCTGAAGTTTCCTTATTTATTTAAAATGCGATAAACAAAGCAGAAATTCCGCAAACACCGGTAAAATTGAAGAGGCACAAGGCGTAGGTAAATAATAACGACGTAACTGCAATTAGTACGGCGTAAATGCGTAATAAACGATCGATCGCTTTTCATTTTATCGTCGATAATTAACGTACGTAATAATCGACTTTGTCGCTCGAGTTTTCCTCAAAGTGTACAACAGGGTACATCGAGTTACGTTGCACGACCTATCCCCGTGCCAATTAACCGTTTGAGTGCCGTGAACGATTTCAGAAATACCTTCGATTGTGCTTTTTCTGTTTTATGGCAAAATGTATTAAACAACAAGATCACGGATAATGATCAAGTTGTTTTCGATTTTATATTTTTTTTTTTTTTTTTTTTTGTAAAGAGAATACATTAAATAAAATGAACGTTAAGTTAATTAGTAGTACATCTGTGTAACAAGCTAAAAACTTAGAGGATAACACTCGTAAAAGCATCCTCTAATGTATAAAATAACGTAACGATGATTAGTGCAAGATATGTGGAATAAAGATGGAAAAAAAAGTGTACAAGTAAGCAATATTCAATTCGAGAGCAAAGTTTCCCGAACAAAATGTTTGCAATGGGTTTGCTGTTTAACGCTCTCTCATCTTCAATTTAAATTATACACCCCATTATCATAAAGGACAATTGCTGCGTACGTTACTGGTAATCAACGATTAAGTTGCGGTAACGCAATGTCAGCGACAGATGAGCAGAAAAGTCGAATTACCTTCGCCACCAGACACGATTAGATATGCTATGTATCTTGAAAGGATGATCACGAGTAGTTCGCTGAGTTACATTAGTTTTATCTAGGGTTTTGCCAGCGTGAATTATATAATTAAAAAAATACAGAATTCCCCGAATCGAATATCGAATAACAGATTTTATAAATGAAATTTCATTCACTGTAAACAGAAAATTACAACGTGCACTCGGTCCACGCGATAAATCATAAAATTCAAATAATCCAAGATTGGATTCGGGACGTAAATCGATAAATCAAAGTGTATTCTCTATGGAATAAGTAAAACTAACAAAGTTGCATCAGACTCAAACGTTTGAACGGATCGATTCGATTCGATTCGATTCGATTCGATAGATCGAGTGTGGGCTGTCGAGTCGCGGTTAAATTTTGAGTGCCGCGGGACAGCACTCTAGTAAAAACATTGGCTTTAACGTCGTTCTAATTCTAAGCTCCATCAACTATATTTACCGAAGCCCCTTTCATTCATTCCGAGCACGCGATCTCTCGCTATATGAATTAACGCGTGTTTCACGGGCAAACGTTATTTTTGTCGCGACTATCTTCTTGTGCATCGCGAAATTATGTTGCACCCTCGCCGATAATAATTATATCACACTCGTGGATCCATCGAGTCTGATCGAATCGAAAAGCGATTCCGATATATCGCCGCGCCGGTCAACCGCTAAAACACGCGACTGACACGATTCACGGTAATTTTTTTTATTTTCAATATTCAAACAGATAAGATGCCGTTGGTGAATTTTATATTTTATTCAAATAAAAAGATAGAAGCTGAATCGGTCGTTCGATCGTGCATGATTCGTATTACGAAACTCTGTACACGATTATTGGGCATTGTGCAGTGGAAAAGGGACGAAGTCGAGCGAAAAAGCAATAGAACCGAAGCTTCCTTCGCTGGTGACAATAAAAGTAACACATAGACGGCTAGAGTAAGAGAGATGTCTCGTTCGATCGAATTCGGTTTATTATACAAGAGCATAGAAGCGAGGGTCAGCGACCAGCACGTATTTCTCTATACACGTCACATTTTGCACTTGCGTTAAAATAAACTCTATCGCCTATAATACCGAATAATATCTTCTATTCTATAGTCAAGCTGAAAATCATAATTTTCCTTCTTTTAATCACATCTACAAAGGAACATCGGATACTCAATATTTAAATATTTAGATTATTAAACTGACCGCCACGCATGTTAGAAAGGATCGCGAAGAACGACGCTTAATCTCAGGGAACTAAAAGACTAATCTTGTACAGTGCCATACAACGTATTAATATAATATAATGGTATTAATAATTCTTCGAAACATTATTAACGCTAAGAGCGTTACACGTTACTTAGGTTAAGACCCAGATGGAGTACTTTAATTTGGTGTGCCAAATTCGATAGGAGCACCAATACATGGGCTATGATAAGACGAGCTTTATCATATTTAAACCATGCTCATCACGCGTACTTGGTATATATCACGATACGTTGAACTTTGCCAAACCGCTTCCTTCGGTAGTTCTGCAACCGGACCGACATTATCTCGATATCACGAGGTCGATTTGCTTGTTGATACATCATGCGATTGTGTCGTTTGCAAATAAAAAAATACATCAGCGAGGAAAGAAACGAAAACATGCGTGTTAGAGAACATTGAAACTTTTTTGAAGGTTCGTGTAATTCTAACTATATGACGCAATAGAAAAAGAAATAAACGTTAAAAAAAAGATTACAATTTGTATCGCTGAAAATAGTACTGATTTGTAATATATTATTATACATTAATAACTTAAACATAATATTTCAATAAATTATTGTTGATAAACAATATACAACTGCACAGTGCGTATCTGATAACTCACCAATTTGAAATGAACTCGATCAGTCGAACATCTCGATGGCCCGTTCACTAATCGATCGATCTTCTCGCGTACACTAAATCGATATCAAAACAAAGATGGCGGAGATCGCGCACTCTTCACAGATGTTTTTATCACAATATAGTTGGAGAATCGCGTTCAGGCACTCGGTTATGTACGATGTCTAATAATCCACAAGTCTCTATGTCTATAAAATTTCCATGGATTTTTCAACGAAAATTTTGCCTGGTAAATGTGATTTTCTTTCAAATGCGTTACGATCACAGACGATGTCCGGCGGGTTATGTTTATTTTCAAATCCACATCCTTTCGAGAAACATCGAACTAAAGATTCGTGGAACAGCCTCCATCGGTCACAAAACAGTTTACTTTGGAAACAGGCACGTTTTTCAAACTCTTGAAAACCAGCCAGCATCTAATTTTCATTCGTACGTGTGCACATCAAACGATACACGTAGGATTTATATATGTATATACAATATATAATGTAATATATATGTACCGCAAGTATGTACCGAAAGTGAGAAAATATGATTATCGAGAGGTTAGCCTAGTCAAAGGTGCGAGGAGAAAAGCTCGTTCTCCAGAACGGACGTCAATGGTCCCGCGATCGATATCTCCCCACTAACACCCTCGCGAAAGGTACAACTTTAAGATCAAAACAAAACTTCTCTTTAAAACAATTACGTAGAAATACACAAGTTTTTGGCACGAATCAACTTGCACTCCTTTCTGGCGATCGAATCAACACGCGTCACTTGATTCGCACGCCGGATTTCATCGGTTCGTCAAACACCGGACAAGAGCCAATCACGTATTCGATTCGTAACAACGACGACAACACAACTTCCTTTCGATCCTCTTCTACGTCTTTTTCTTCTTCTCCTTTCACGTACTTTTTTCCTTCTCTTCTATAAACGTGATATCGATGCTTGATCACTTTTACGAACCATACGTCTTTCTCGTATGCAGTAACGTGCACGATCGTACGAAGAAGGGATTTCTTCAGGATCCAGGCTAACCAGGAACCAATGTTAGCTAGGTTAGAATATCCTGGTTGACTAGAAACGATGACTAGAAACGCACGTTCTTTCTTAAAATATTTTTCACGTGCGGTGAGCCGTCGATTTGCACTGCTCCGTAGAAGATTCAAATTTAGAAGCGTCGTATCGGACGGTAAAAAAGCGGGCCGCGCGCCTCGACCAGTTCGCGGTCGAGCCTGAAATAAAGATTTGAGGAAGTCGCGTGGAGAGCACGGGAACGAAAGAAAGAGAGAGCACGAGAAACAGAGAAGGATGATAAACGAGAGGAGGAGGGGGTCTGGCCGTGTTGCACATACCAGTCGGTCCACCTCGTCTCTGAAGTTCGCCTCGGCACGCCGAGTTAACGTCGACTGAGGTTTGAACGCTGATTGGCTAATGCCGAGATCGACGTCAGACGCCGACTCGCCAATTGCGCGACGCTAACTGCGCCGCGCATGCGCGCTACTTCCAAGTAGAATAGTCCCGCTGGCATTTTAGCTTCGACCGCGGATGAAGCGACATTCTTTCCAATTTTGTGTAATGATACTTAATTGTTAACTGAATTCATATTCATTTTAGGGTATCGTTCGTTCTAAATTATCCTAACGAATGGGAAACCTTAATTTTTCAGTAGAAAATACCAAAAAATTATTTCAGATTAATAAAAAGATGTTGGAATTCCTTATAAATAGAAAATATTGTATAATTTCGATATTATTGTAATAATTTCGTAAAGTATTAAAGTGATAAAACGTGTATTATTTTCACAGCTGAAGATTTCAAGATAACGAAGCAACGAAAAAAAAAAGGAAGTAAAAAATTAATCAAGAGTACACAAAGTTACCGAAATATGAGCCATTCATAAGCTTTGTTCGTAAAGTTTAAGTCGAATCACGTCATAGTTGGTGTAAATTATAATCGCAGAAGGTTTAGATAACCACGCATAAAAGTGGCATCTTTACACTTTATTAATATTTTTCTGCACAGAAATAACACTTTGTTAAAGTATTTAACCAACGTGTTACATTACTGTCTCACTAAAGTGCACGATCATGGATAGAAATAACGACTGTATTATAGAAAATTTATATTTACTAAACTATGATTATCGATTAGATAACGTGAGATTTTCTTTTTTTTACGTAATGTGACATCGGGTCAGTATAATAAAATAAACTCAATCAACTGTTTAAAATAGAAAAGCAAACAAATTGTTCCACACAAAATTTTATAACGAGTTGAAATCATCGGATTAGTTAGTCACACGCGTGCATGTAGTATACGATATAACGCACAATGAGAACGTCGTTTTTACGTATCAATACCTCGATGCAAGTACAGTGTGTGTACCGGTATAAAAGTCACAGCTGAACCAACAGCCTGTACATATACAGTAGGCAGCTTGTTTATTGCAGCGTAAACCGTCATCAGATTTTTAATTCCATGCATTTTGTCGTTACACGCGAGTCAGCAGGCGTTACATGTTACAACTTACATACCATACTTCCGTTCAGTTATTATAATCCTGCTGTTCTCCATATCTACGTTTTCGTTTTATGATCACTCGAAACGAGTTACTTTATTAATTTCATCGATGCCACCCATACGGGAGTGACAGAATTGTTTACAGTCAAATTTATGTCAAATTTACGTGTAATTCTGCACACATATATAATCAGAATGCAAAAAGAAAAAATTGATTTCTTTCGATGTTTCGTAACATCGTTCGTATGCCGATTTAAAAGGCGCTTTTTTATGATACATTCGTACATATAGAACGAAGAATAAGAATAACAGTAATAATAGTAATCTTCTTCGATACGAGAGATCATTAGGCTATCGAAATGTTCTCAGGACTCACTTAAAGCGTTTCAGTACTTAACAATTGCATGTATCACGCTTTTATCTGACTAGCAATCCACCAACGCCCCTCTGAAAAAAACTTTTCATTTTCACAGATTTTCCAACAATACCTACTTAAAACGAACCTAATTTCGACCGATCTTGAATTTCAAATTTACTTTGTGACTTTTATAACGTATCAACTCTCAAGTTCAATTATTTTAAATATATTCCTGTGAATAAAAACTTAGAAATTGGCCAGAAGAATGAACGTTATCATTCGAAGAGAAAAGCACGGATGTCAGAAACAAATATTCTGATCTCCAGCAGAATTGACAAGGCGATTGATCAAATATTCGCGGTGAATAGGTCGAGTTGCCGGTAGAGAAACACGGAGGTCCTATCTTCGTAGACTTATCAACTAGAAAATTCGAGAAGATAAATATTAAACGACAAATCGAGACGTCTGATGGCTACTACCCTCTCGGTGACTAGATTTTATCCGACAATAGTCGTGGAAAATGAAATGAAATCTCCATATTCTACGACAATAAAACTGTACCGAATAAAATTCACTACCTTTCCGCATATTCTACCGTGGAGAAATCGAAATGAAACACCGGAAGGGTTAAATACCAGCCTAATGGATCATCACTAAATTCTTAACAATGCACTCAGATTTTGAAAATTCCAAGGATAGAAGCTACCGTGGGTCTCTGGTTCCCGTGTGAAAAAGAGCAAATGGAACAGGAAACGGACAAACAATGAAGGAAAGGCAGTCGAAACGAAGAGTGTCAAAATGTCCCGTCGAATCATCGTCTGGGCGAAAAAATCTCCAGGGCAAAGATGCTGGCAGCCAATGGCTGTCGATATTTAACGAATTATCCCAGGTGCGGGTAAATATAAATCTACTCCAGGTCGGATCGTATGTATTATGCATGAGCTGCAATGTAGCTGTCCCCCTACAGAGGTCGGATAACCTAACCCGTCGAGAGCCGGCAAGTGTTCAATATATCCTAGCCTATCGATCTCGTCGACCGAGCGCGAAAAGACGCGAGAAACGGGACATAGATAAGTAATTAATATTCTCCGGATATGGATAACCGACACTCGCCCCGTTACGATGGAACCTGCTGTGTATACGCGTGCTTACACGCGAACCGCACGGGGAATATAGCGGACAGGATGCAGAGAGACACATGCTTTCCCTTGGGAGACCCCGCCTAACGCGTCTCAGACACCAACTTTCTTAGGACGGAATATCTCTTATTGGGATTTCAGGATTTTTCTACGAAACGACATATTCAAAAATCTAGAATAGGGATACTAGGTACAGTAGGCGAACGAAAATGAATACCTAATTATTGGTACACAACTCAGTCTCGGCAACGATGACGATGCAGGTTGTTTAAACGCTCGAATATTATGTAGCAATTGTGCTTGCAACAATGGGTAACATGTCAAATTGTCAATTGACAATTGAATTCGGTTGAATACAAAATTGTAAGCTACTTTTGTGAAGGCACGCCGATACATTATGCATTCTGTAGCATGCAAGTCTACGGGAGATACTTTGGATATGTTTTTACGTGAAAAACTACGAAAGTCTTGATGTTTTAAAGACAACGTTTAGATACATACGTCGTATAACAATGTTATGGAAAAGTGAAGAAAATGAGAAGATAGATCGCGAAACGATAGAAAGGAAGATATTGAATAAACGTCAGGGTGGCAAATTGGACGGAACTAGAATAATTGGTTCGGTGATATGCGGTTCATCACAATGCCGATTATTTCGCGAATAGTTACAAGAACCAACGTCTATTTCCGTTTCGTTTCTGTCATTCTCGATACGATTCTATTTACGAGATTATGGCTGGATCGACCAGGTCACACGGTTAAGCGTGCCTTCAGCCGCTAATGAAGATCGACATCCCTAGATTTTCCTGAAGAATTTAATATTAGATCGCTGCGCGACAGATCGTACTGCCGTTTCGAGACATTCACGAGCCGAATCGAATTGAATCGAATCGATTCCAGTCGGTTGAAGTAATCATTTTCAAAACAGAATAATGCAAATGACTAAATTATTGTTTTTATAATAACACTAGTGACAGTGATTAGTGGCAATGACGATAGTGATTTGTGGTTATTAATGAAAGTAATATTAGTAATGGATTAATTGATGCACATATAAATTATAAATATCGAAAAGGAACAAGTTCGACCTATCGACCTCATGTTTCATTCGCTTGTTTTTTATTTTCATCCTGTAAAACGTGTTTAATTCAATTATGTAAATTAGTCTTATTAGTTTAATTCCCTCACGCTCTAAATACTGATCGGTTTATTCATCACTTAATAAAAAGACTTTAAAATACGTTCGAATGTAAAGGAAAATGAGCTGGAAAAGTAGATATTCATGAATAGGTAATATTGTCACGGTAATAACGATAACAATGATTGGTCGAATTTAATTTCGATCACTTGAAAAACATCGATCGAACTGATTACATTCGCCTAATGCATTTGAAATGAACCGAATACTGATACTGGAGTATCGATATCGGTATTGGTGAGGGAACGAAGAAATAGCAAAGACGAGTAAAAGTGGTGAACTTACGGGATATCCCGTAGGATGCAACGGGGTTTCGATCGCATGGCGAATACGGTGTCCCAGGTAACCCTGTGAAAAAAAAATACGTGCGCCCCGGAGAAAGCGGGGAAAAAGCGAGGAAAAAAGGGAACGGTTAACTAGACGCGGATACCTTAGAGCACCGTGTAAAAGGGATGTCGGCCCTCGTGATCTCCTTTTGCTCGACGGTGCGAAGGAAAAACAATGCACGTAACAAATACCTTTGGAGAGCATCGATCGATGGAATATCGGGAGACAATATGTGTTGTACCTTAGGTTAGATATGTACGAATACGAGCCGATGATTTTGCGTTTTAACTTCAACCCTCGAGCGACGGTAGCCGGGTTATGAGTGAACCAAGGATGGATGCAGGATGTTTTTGACCCAGCTACAGAAATAAAATGTATAAAAGATCTATTCGTCAAGCTTATATCATATTAACGGACTCTGTTTTGGTGACAGTGGATGCTGATAGAAAATTAATAAGCTTTAATAATTCGTTCAGAATTCAATGGTAATAATAAAATTATAGTGAGATGGGATTACGAGAACCTTGACAGTATCGATTATTCCTTTCAATTTTTAGTTAGAATTTAGTTAGAAAGTGACAGTACTATAGCCCTATCGTGTCGTTCCATTAGAACTAATGAAAAAACTAACTTCTAAAAACAAATCCGCTCCTACAACAACATTCGCCAGATCATTAAAATGAATCTTTAAAGACGACAAAAAAGTTGACGATCCTACGAGTAAGAAGATGGCCTTGCCGTTAGCAAAGTCACCATCGAAGAAAGTTAACTTCCCCTTGAAGAAGAAAAGTCTGGCTGGTTGAAGGAAAATACCAGGTGGCCGCCAAACCGTCTTGACTCCGGCAAACTTCTCCTCGACTTAACGGCTGCTTCTGTCCCTCTATCCACGACATTCGAGGTCCAGGCGTCTGCTGGCACACCGGATATCCGCTCATCCTGGGCCACGGCTCGAGAAACATCTTGTTCCGACGCTGGAAAATCTCTCCCGCTTATAAAATACGAACACGTGTCGTTCTCTACCCCTCGAACTTTCGATAAGTACTCCTAGAGATCAACAGAGAACACAGGCTGCGAGCAGCGTTCCGAGAGAATTGAATCAACGTGTTCCAGTTATTCGAAGGATCCACCTCGTCAACAATTCCTTTAACAAAGAGGAGCACATTTCACGAGTTGAAGATAAACTCAGACTTCAGGGAAGACTTTGTACATCCTACCATCCAGATGATCCATCCGACTGGACGATCCATCGACATAAGCTTCATTCGCAATCAGCTTTTTCAACGAAGCAGCTCGCGTTTCATGGTGAACCTACAAGAGCCGCCATTTAACCAAGGCACGTGCGATCTGCGCACTTGGCACCAGACCAAAAACGAGAGAGAATGAGATCAAACTCCGACCTGACGTCACCAGGTGACTCGTACTGTGAAAACCGAACGAAATCTCGGGTTGCTTCTAACTACACTGCACCCCTGTATCAGTTTGGTGGCGGTGCATAGGGGAGCAACAGGTTCCTTGATCCTATGGGGGGAGGGGTGAAGCCCTTTTGACCATCAACGAAACCTTTGCTCGATCGAAAAGATTAAAGAAGCTTAGGATTGCTATTTAGAAATATGTAGATGCTTCGTATCGAGCTTATTAAAGGGGTTAATGCTTCTATCATGACAATATCAATATACAATACTTTTGAAAAAGAAAACTTTCGAAGAAAGTAGATATACCTTGCTAGGCGCCTCTTTAAAAAAAAGGGGTAAAACACGATCGTTATAAGAGATTTCAAGGTGGTCGAGTGACGAGCTACAAATTGATCCTCATTCACCCTTCTGTGCTCGCGAGCGCGGCAAACTTACCCTGAAATAACTCTTGCAGATTATACGAGGTGAAAGAAGATAAAACGCGTGTAAAGAGGCTAGTGAAAGTGCGAACTAATTTAACGTGTAAACTACTCTTGGCCTTTACTTCGCGCTAATCCATTGCACGAAACCGATCGATTTTATTCAGCTGAAGAAAGAAAAGGAGGGCAGCTCCGGTAAATTCGATTCGTAGAAATATCAGAACAAATACGTTGACGAAGACGTAGACAAAGACGTGGGCAAGGTATTCGTCGTCGTTACGTTCGATTTGGACGATGATCAAGGTGACGAGCCTCGCGCAAAGTGATTCGAATGACGAGATTCGTTGATCTACATTTA